>NW_007737343.1:16794-36883 GCF_000696425.1 Galeopterus variegatus | reverse complement strand
GTACGATGATCATTTCTTTCCCTTTTCCCCACCCCAAGATGTCTCTTTTCCCAGTAGACGTTTTTTCCAGGCTTGTCTCTGAGAACACTCCCACTTGTTTATATTCCAGGTGTGGACTGACCTGTAAAAGGCAATGCAGAGTCATCTCCTTCCTCCTGCTGTACACCATGCTATTATCAGAACCTAAAATCCCCTGAACCAAAACATCCCCCTGTCCGTTCATACAGAATATGCCTTGCATTCAGATGCTTATGGGGAAGGGGAGGGACAATGGGGACACACATCACTGACTGCCTACCCTATGACAGGAATTCTGCCATCTCCTTTATGACTTATTCCATTCAGAAGACCCCCAAGCCATCTTGACCTCATTTGGCCATTGTGAGGCTGGTTTTATGGACCCAAGGAAGCACGTCATATTATCACCGCTAAATTCCATGCTGTCAGATTTAGTCTATTGCTCGAGCTCTGATTGTTACTCAGTGAACTATATGGCCAGCGTTTATACCTCTAAGTCACCCTAAAATGTGTTAGACATTTGGTATTAGTTAAGATTGTGTTCAGCTGTAATGGAAATCCCCCAAATAACAGTTGCTACCATAAGACAGAAGTTTATTCAAGGAGTCTGAAGGCTGTCAGCCCAGAGCTGACATGGTGTGCCAGAGTCAGGGATGCAGGCACCTTCTATCTTGTTACTTCATCAAGCATGTTGTCCAGTCTCAGGGTTACATTATTGCCCAGGTTGGCTGCTGGACCTCTAGCCATCATGTTTGAATTCCAGCCAGCAGGAAAAGGGAAATTGAGAAAACAGCAATGTTGCTTTAAGGACATGTCATTTCCACTTACATTCCACTGGCCAGAATTCAGTCATATGGTCACAACTTAGCTGCAGTGGGGGCTGGGAAATGTAGTCTTTGCTCAGAGTGGCTATATGTCCATTTAAAAATCAGGTGACTGTGACCTTCAAAGACTGGGAGAAAGGATACTGGGAGATAGCTTGTAGTGTTGGCTACTCCTTCCATTTCTTCATCCACATCGGTGGTAAAAATATTAAACCATTCAATACTAACATCAGCAAAAAGGATTAATATTTATTGAGCATTTACTATGTGGCAAGCTCCGCTCTATGCACTTTACATGTAATAATATAGTTAATCATCACAAAAACTCTCTTAAGCTAGGAACTATTATTACCCTATTACATAAGTGGGAAAGAGAAGCATAGAGAGCCTGTAGCCCAAGGTCATACAGCTCAGAAGAGATACAGCTGTGCTTGAATTGGAGTCCATGCTCCTAATTAACTGCTACAATGCGTTGCTTCAGGGCAATGGGAGAGATGTAAACTTCTGTCTTATTTGGGTGACTGTTATTTTGGAATTTTTTGTTACTCACATCTGGACTCTGCCTCCTCTACTGGAGACCTCCCTTGGGTTGAAATTAATTGGCAAGCCTTACTTAGGCTTGGTCCTTCGATTAACGACTATTCCACTTACTCCAATTATTCCAGATAAATGAAGACTATCTTTCTATTTTATTTACACTTAAAAATGTGTCTTGTAACTCATAACAGAGGCAGTCCTGGATAAGGTATGAGGTGACAATTTCAGTTAAAGCATCAGGAAGTTACATGTTGGGTCTTTAACAGCTCAGTATCTCCAAAATCCGATTTGAGAGCTATATGTAGGTATTTTTGCTTTCACTGTATCTTGAAGAATATACATACCTTCTTCCACCAAAGAACAAAATTCTACTAATCTTGGCATTTTCTTTTTGGGTTGCGGGAAGCTCAAAGTATTTAATGCATCAATGTACTGTGACCATGTTTAGCATATTTCTAGCATCAACGTACTGTGACAGTCTAGCATATTTCTTTCTTCCTATTTATGTCTTTGATGTTGTATTTTTATTTTAATAATTTTTTGTATGTGTGTCTCTTGGAAAAAAACGAGGGGCATAAATACGTTAACATACAAACACTAAAAACACATTGCTTGTTATTTCTTGTTAGCCTGGAAGCACACGCATGGTTAAGGTGACAAGGTAGAAGAGGAGAGAGCTGGAGCCATTGAAATAGTTTGTCTGCAGCTACCTAAGTGACACAAGCCATCGTTAGGTTAGGAACTCTTGACTTAAAACCAGAAATCAGATAGATTTCACTCATCAGGGAGTGGGAAAAATTTTTGCTGGTGCAGAGAAATATTTTCAGGACTTCCAGATCTTTTCTAACTGGCTCCTTATCATTACAGAGATTTTACAACAGATAACATTGAGCAGAAGAGATAAAAATTTACAATATTCAGTGAATTAGAGAATCAGAGCCTGGATGAATTTAAACATCTGGTACAAGCCCCTATGTTAAAAGGAAGAGGCAGAATATCCCATCCTAAGTGTAGGCTCCATGATTTCTTTTCCCTCCCCCACATCTAGTCATTAGGCCTGCTGGATTTCCCCCTGGAACCCTCCTCTTCCTCAGTCTTTCTGTCCGGCTCAGGCTGTCTCCCCTCCCCGCTCCTAAGTCACCCTCTGATAGGCTTCCATTCCCAATCCAATCTCCATACAGCTGGATTGCTGCCCTGCTCAAAATCTGCTGTAGGCTTCCCGCAGCTCAAAGTTTAGGTCTGAACACACACACAAGACTCCTGTGTTCTTTCCAGGGTCACCTCTTCCTGCACATCCGCATATTCTCTGCTCTGGACATCTTGAAAGACTGTTTTCCTCATGTTGCTATACGATTGCCCGTGCTATTCTAGTCTCTGTGTAGAATCACACCCCCCACCCCCCACACCCCACCCCTTCATCATCTGGCTAATTCCCACTCATCCTTCAAGTTTCAGCTCAGATCTCTTAATCACCTCACATGTCTCTACGTGCTCTCAAAGCACCCTCTACTCCTCATCAAAACCCTCACTGCCCTCTGTCTCCCTCATTAGGCTGTGAGCTACTTAAGATCAAGGAGTCAGTATTTACCACTGAGCTCCCAGAATACAGCTCTGGCTGGCCAGAAGAGGCCTCAGGCAACACCTGTTGAATGATATGGATACACTTAGCACACTGCTGTAGACATGCTTAGAAAATGCATCTAAAATGGGCCATCACAGTTTCCACAAAATCTGAGATGTGGATCTCAGATCTTACCCACTCCCACCAGTGTACCATTTCTATATATTTTTTCTAATCTTTCTAAATTTATCAAGTCCTCCCCATTCCTTCCCCTGACCTTTCCCTTGTCTAATTCAAAAACTAAATTCCTTAATCCATTTCGATTTGACTTAGATTTGTTTTCAAACTGAAAGCCAGTTGTCCCAAGTATCATTTATTAAGCAAATTTTTTCCTTCCTTATTCATTTGAGGTATATCATTAATTTTTATTAAATTCCTATAAATAATAGGATCTGTTTTGAGAACTTTTCTATTCCGTTGGCCTATTATCACATTGGTTTAGTTATCCTTATTCTATTTGTTTTTAATATAATTTTTTCATATTAAAAAACCATAGAGTATTGCACATAGGTATTGATATTCAACTCTATACCCACAGATATATAAAATCAATTGTTTCAATTAAAATACTGTACAGAAATATTTTAAACATACAGATAAGCAAAGAAAAAAAATTAAAATTACCCATAACTCCACGATACAGAGATAACCATAATTATCACTTTGATGAAAATAGGGTAGCCTTCTTAGCTGACTTCCACTCAGCCATCTCATCAGATTAACTGACATTTTCCAACCTTTTGTAGAATGTGCTGGCTGATGTCTGTAGCATGCTGAATGTTCCTGGAATGGGGCCTACATTCTGGGGCTTGTGTGCTCTGTTCTCAGCATCAGTGGGTTGTGCTTAGCAAGAGTTAGGTGTGTTTATTCCATTATGTTATGCCAGAAGTGGTGGTTACTCTAATGGTATGATTGTTTAAATATTATGTACACTGATAAAAACAATGAATATAAAGAGAGTAGTTTCTACGAAAACTAATGCTTTGAAAAGCTGAATGCCTTGGAAAGATTCACTAAAGGTAAAATGCTAAAAATACTACTCTCAAATTTGTGTGGGTGAGAAATACAATCATTGGAAAGAAATTATAAGAATCTGGGAGTTAACACTCAGTGGGCTTCATAAACATCACTAAATCCTTGATCCATTTTAAAGAAATCAATATTTCATATCATTTCATTTTTGGATGGTTACATTATTGGTACCGTATTTGTAGGGACCCCATGGGCGCCTGAACAGGGACACACCCTGGCAATATGGTGCCCTTCCTGGTTCTTCTCCGCAGTAAACACGCCCGCTGGCGCCAACACCCAAGCCCACCCGTGCCAAACCACAGCCAGTCACAGGTCAAGGCTCACCTCCTGCCCAGCCCCGTCCAATCAGCTACCGCCCCGTCCACTCTCTCTCCCGCCCCGGAGCACAGCACCCTATAAATGTACGCGCAGTCCTTGAATAAAGCGGAACTTCTCTGGCGAACTGTTAGCCCGGGTCTCGCGTGATTCCTTCGTCCCTGTGTCCCCTACAGTATTGAATACTGAATACAGTATTCAATTCCAGAGGAGTCAAGGAGTCATTGAAAAAACAAAAACAACAACAACCCCCCCCCCCAAAATCCACCTAATATACCTATGTCAAATGTTGGCAACAAACTTTTTACATGTTGTAGTTTAATATTTTTTCACTTTTAATGATTTTCCTCTTTAACCAAAATTTTCAGTTAAAGAACCAATCAACTACCAGTGCCTACAGAATTGATTAAGAGAACATCTACTAAACCTTCATTTTAAGATGTATAACAGTATTTATTTTACATAAGTGAGATCATGCTATAAATATTGCTTTATCCCTGCTTCTTTCATTCACTATAATGTGACCATTACTCCAAGTCATTAATTACCTACATCATTGTTAATGCCTGTCCAGTCCCTTGTATTTAACTTCTATTTATGTTTCCTCATATTTAATTTCTATTTATTCCTCCTCTTATTTAACATTTAAAACTATGGACCTTTCTTGATTTCCTCTTTCCCAGGACTGACAGAAAGCTTGGAGTTTTGTCTAATGCCCAACCTAGGATTTCTTACGTATCTAATCTCCTCTTTATTTTCAATTGCCTCTTTTTATTTTTAAAATTTTGTGTGTGTCAAAATTGTTTTGTTTTGTTGTAAGCTGCAAGAGTCCTTTCAGGAAGATGGACAGACTAGACCAACCACAAATACCTAATATCCTGCTCCCCAGTGTGAGGTTATAAGGTGCAATGTGAGGTTGACTGAAAATCTCTGTTTTACCTTGAATGCAATTTTTTACTGTCGCCTCTGTAGTCTGACAAACCTGGCCAGGGAGCTTGTAAGTAACTAAACAGCTTTAAGATTTCCATTAAAATTGCTGATGAGCCCATGAAATTATCTAATGGCTTTACTTTTTCTGGAATTCTAAATTTAACCTAGGTGAATCTCCTAAAGTTATTTTTCTCAGAATTTAAACAGTAAATGAGGCACAATATCAAATTAAAGGCACAAAGAATTTCTTGCTTTCACTACTACTTGCCACAACTAAAAAATAATGTGAAGAGGCACAATCTTGAGAGTTAGTTCCACAGCACCTGATCAAAGATATGAAGCCAAAGAGCCTCATGGGACACTGGCTTCTTTCTGAACTTTTCAACATCTGTAAGAGCTTTGAGCTGTAAAAATATTTGAAGCAACTCAAATTTTAATCACTACTTACATTTTAAGCTGGTGTGCAAAGTATTGTGTCTCCTGAAAGAACCCTCTAGATTTTTCTTTATTTTCTAAAATTTGAGGTTGAATACAGAGTAAACTTTCCATAGCCAAACAGAGAGAAAAGGCTTCTGGGTACCTTTCAGGAGATGGGAGGCTTTTCACGGGCTCTTTCACCACTAGGTGGTCTATATAACAGAAATTGTGTAAATCTGCATCAGAACCACTAAAAAAAACCAAGACAAAAACAACAACAACAAAAAAAGTCCAGCCTAATATTCTTCAGTATCTCAAATACTTCTAGTATTTAAGATCTCCTCACAAATGTTCTTAACTATTTCTTTTGGCAGGATCATTTCAACAACCAGGATTATTGTCTGGGCATTATTCACATTTGCTAATGAAGTGCAGTCTACAGAGCAGCCTCTCAAGAAAAAACCCAAAATTGCAAAACAAATTAGGAGAGGTTTATCGGTATTGCAAAAGATCTTCCACTTAAGAACATCCCTTCCTTAGTCCCTAATATCATTTAATATGATTAGTTTTAAATAAGCTTGATTTTTCCAAACTCTAATGGGGCACAGCTACTGCCTAAATGATGGCATACCAGTTTCACAAAGCCGCTAACTCAGTACAGATCCAGGCTTCGATTCATGTGCAAGGCACTGCACCAGGCACAGTGAGTGTTTTCCACAATAAATATTATCTAATGGAGGCTTTTCTACTCTGCCTGATGATTGAATTCAGTTGCAACCTTAGCATTCACGTGGCGACTCAGACTCCAGCTATGAAGCCTGGCCAGGCAGTGGATGAACTTTGTACTTCAGAAATTGGTTTTAGAACATTTATATTTCATACTCCAAGGACCCTGGAACATGCTGAGAGGAGCTAGAAAGGAATACCTGGGAAATTCTGGTGTACTCTTGCAGCGTAGTGACCTAATTTAAAACCATGATCACTTTCTATCAGTCATCACTGGGCACAGGAAAGTGTTACAACACAGTAGACGATGATAATCTTTCCTATAAAATTTTATTTATTACATAAAAAAATTCTATACATTTGTTAGACTAAAATACACTTTTCATTATAATTCTGGCAACTGAGTCAGTACACAGAAAAAACTTAGCATTAGATCAGCACTTTTTTTCTAGTTCAAATTTCTGCACAAGAAAAACATTTCAAAGCTCCATTTCATATAGGCTCATTGTACTCTGAAGCCAGATGGAATTCCATCCAATTCAGAGCTCTTGGAAGTTAATTTCCCAGCAAGATTTGATAACTCCAGAAAGTTAATTGCTTAATATACATATTTTTAAAGTCCTATGAGAGCATAAAGCTCCATCTGTAAAGTCTGTACTGTGACAGTAATGACAGTCACAAATACTAGGGCTACAAATGTGCCTGTGGGGCATGTTCAAGCACCTACATGTTTGTTTCCCCACATGAATACAGTGTAGAGACACTGTAATAAGGAAAAACCCAAAATGGTAAGGTGACGATTCCAAATGATAGAATTCATGGAAGGCTGAACCGTGGACCCCAGTTTGTAATGGACTAATAAGATAGTACAAGATACAAAAATTCATTTTGATACTGTGAAATAGGATGCAAATGAAAAAAAAAAAAGACAAAAAGACATCAGATTGAGAAATATGAGGCACCACAACATACTTCTCATGCTGAGGATTACACAGCAGTGAGAAACTGAGAAACACTGATGTGCATTTTCTGCTCACATCACCCCATACAGCGGGCTGGGACTGACACTAGATGTGAAGACTCAGTGCCTGAGAGATCAACAGCAGGTCCCTTCTGTACTGACTGATCTTAAAAACTTGGCTGCCTTATTCTAGAAGCTCTATTCTAAACTCAGAGTTCAGAAAAGCTGGGCCAGCCACTAAGTAAAGTTGGACCTTTGGTCTTCGAAGATATGCTTTTGTCTTTGGTTGTTTTTTTTGGAGCCCCTGTCATTTTGTTTGATGCCTTTTACACTTTTCTCCCCATCTGTTTGTTAGTTGCAAAGTTTTTTCCTCCTGTAATCAAATCAGCTAACAACCCACTGCACTTAACTTATTAGGTATAATATCTATTAGAAGTGCATTCAGTGGTCAAGAATATTCTGAGACAATATAATTGAGCCGTCTTTTCATTATGGAGTTCCCAATACCATTACATAGGGAAGAAATCAGAAAACCCTCAGCAACACAACACAATCTAGTAGCATAAAGCAACACAGCAGAAGAAAGGTAACTTTCCCCATGTGATCATCTCCGAAAATCAGAACTAGCAAAAACATAAGGGGCCAAAAAGAAGTTCTGAGCACAAACCATTGGGAGTTAGAGAATGAGGAAAATTTACTGTTTCAAATCACCAGCCCCCAAAGCTGTCCTTATCCTCACATTCCTATATTGTCCTATATTGTTACATAATTGTACCTAATACAATTTATGGAAAAGTCCTGACCTGATTATCAACATGGTAAATAAAGAGGATGTTCACATTTTCTACTGGAAGGTAGAATAATCCATGAGACACATTCTACCTGCCCAGTTATCCCCCAAACCTTCTTTTCAAATGCTTACTTTTTCTCACATGGAATGATTTAACACATACTCCTCAAACAACAACTAATTCAAATTATATTCCTAGCTGATGGGATAGGTTGATCAGATTCATACACAAAGGTCAGAACATTCTCTTTAAGTCATACACTTCTATGACAAAAGGGCAGACATATCATATTTAGATACTTATACTGGACTTAGGCCCTTTTCCACCTGATATGGAAATTCCTCCCAGTGGTGTCTCCATTCACTACTGTGGAAGGTTAATTAAAGCTCTTCTGGAGGTGTGGGATGGGGTGGTGTAGGGAGCTGACTTTCTTCCTTTTTTCAACAGCCATTTCTGAAATTTCCACTTTCTTTAGCCTGAAAATGTAGGCAATGGTTTGATGACTGACTATAAATAATAACCCAATATAATCAAATCGTAAAAGAACTTTAAACTCCTTTAAGGATTTCTGCTTGCTTTTTCAAGGTCCCAAAAAGCCTTCCATGTAGATGCAGCACCCCTACCTAATAGTAAGGGGCAGAAGTGAAGAAATCCACACACTTCCCTAAAAAAGGATGAAGGGGTGGGTATGAGAAATGGAGGCATAGTTCCATTGGCAGAGTGGTCCAGAGTGGCTCTAGTGGGCGACTGGAAAACACTCAAAACAAGAAACACCTCTCTGATTTATTAGGAAGAAAAAAACACCCTTTGAATTTTTACCCCCAGCATCTGCTCCTCCAACTTTCCACTGAAAGTTTTCTTTTTGTTAACTGTAGACTACGCTTCAGTTTGCTAACTTAGCATCATCTACAACTGTTCTTGGTCACGATGACAGATGTATTTTAAGACAGTGATACACTGATAACACTATGTCACATAATGTCACATCTGAACTACAATAAAAAATAATCAAGCGTTTGCGTAGATGGATAATTACAAGGATTCCCTATTCACTTCTTCTTGGATTTTTAAAATCCATTTCAAATAATTTGGTACCTTGCCAAAAATTCCCGAGGACACACACACCCTCACATCTCCAAGGAGAGAAATCTTACTGTTGTGAAGATTCAGTGTTGACCATCTTATTTTGTTCATTCAGACTAGTATGGTTTCTAATTCCAAACTTGGTACTAAATTATACAAAGTCTTTAAGTTATAACAATGATTCCAAGCAGAGTAAGTATCATCTTAAAAATATCTTTAGTAGTGGCCTAATCACTTATTTCAAAAAACATTATCAAAACAACTATAGAACAGTCTTTTGACTTGTGTTCATTAAGCCCCTGAGGGGCTAGAGGGCTGGGGGAAGGCAGTCATAGAGCCCTGAAATACTAGAAGCATTTCAAATGTCCATAAATGTGCTATGTGCATTTGGGAGAAAGACAGCCTACAGCTTTCACAAGCTCAAAGGGACCCAGGGCGCCTCCAAGGAACCTGCTTTTGATTATCAAATTTTAAATTCAGGTCTTAGCAAGTAAAAGTGAAAAATTTCAGAAATATATGAAAATTACAATGTTTGCATGTTCAACTAATCTTGACTAGATTGGGAATAAAAGCTTTATTATTCTGAGCTCCCTGATCTGAAGAAAATCATTTAAGTTGTAAAACTGAATATCAAAACTGAAGAAAAGCCTAATATTTGGATCCCTAACATCACTTCATATCTTTTTCACAAATTTACTAATAACTTTCTTTAGAAAATAGCAAATTTAAGTACTGTCCATGTAATTTACAAACCTGGTGATTGTTCATGCAATATCGAAACTAAATCATCATTTGTCTTTTTTACACATATAAACATCAAGATGGGATGGAAGAAAGGGCAGTATAGAATTTCTATAGAAAAGAAAAGTTTTGCACAGATATTCACAAGTTTAAAAACTCTGCATTGAAATTTTCCATAAGAAAGATATTTTCAAAGACTTAAATCTTGGATTAAAATCATCTCCTCAAAACATGGAGTATAAGAATTTGGCTCAAATTTATGAAATTTCAATGGAAAAAGTGTGCTACTTAGAATTTGTTAGTGTATATAACTAGCTTTTGTTTTTTAAGTTTGCTATCTTTAGATTTTCTCTTGGTACACTCAAGGGTCCTGCTTTTTCAAAATTTGAGGTACGTGCCACTAAACAAACATTATTTAATTCCAAAAGCAGCCACTGTATATGAACAGTGCCTGCTTTTCAAAAGGGTTAACATGTACTCCTTAGTATGCAGATACATGAATATGCATTTAAAGCAAAAGGCATTCTATGCTGTGAATAGAATACATAAATCTCTACTTTATGCACTGACTTGCGAACCCACAATGTTCTAATATATATTCACAGACCACTTCTTAACAACTCGAGGCAAGCCATTATGGTGCATTCTTATTTGTCCAATGGAATGTATGAAAAGAATACAGAAATTAACTGTGCCAGATGCACAGATAAGCCACAGATTTTTTTTTTTTTTTTTTTAAGTAGCAGTAGAAAAGCAGTGGAGAATTTATTTATTGAAAGGTGAACACTTACAGACCCTTCTGAAGGAAACTTCTCAGAGGCTATGTTAAGGCTATTGGGAAATCCAATTTAAATGAGAAGGCTACTGACCAAAACTAAAGTAAAATGTTCAAGTCACCATTACTGGCAGCTCTCGTTTTAGAACTGACCTCAGAATTCTCCTCTGTAGGCTGGAGGACCTCTTGAAATGGCCTTTAGTAGCTAATAGATAGTTCATGGTAGAAATTGTTGAAGCCTCAGGGGCACTGATGTGGCCTTGCAAATATTTGGTGCGTGCAGTTCCTGTAGCTGATTTAAGGAAGAGGGAGGGAGAAGTATTACTCTGGTTTAAAGCAGCTCAGGATTAGCTCCTCACCACCTCCTACTGGGGTGAAATCCTAAGACTGCATTAGGAAGGCAAGGGAGCCCTTGGTAGACAGCAAGGTCAGTGTTATCGGGAAGAGCTTACAATCAGCTTTTTAATGCCCTTCACTGGAAAAAAAAAAAAAAAAAGAACAAGAGCAACGGAGCATCTCTACAAAGGAAAAACTTATTTCCAGCATAATTTAGAAATCGACTTAATAAGTGCTTCCTCCTTAACCATTATGGAAAAAGTTTGGGACCCACACACAGTTAAGCTACTTAAGTTGCAGTGACTGAGGACTTAATTATCCTATAGGATAGAATCAAAGCATTAATCCTAAGCATTAACCATTGCATTAAATGGTTTAAAAGATCAACTGGCCTGGAGCTCTGCTCATCCATGTGAGGGTTAACAATCTCAAGTGTCCTAGCTACATTGCTAATGTTTTGTTACTATTGCATTGGTAAACCTCTCACAGAAGACAGGTCTCTTTATATTTTCATTAAAATATAACTTTTCTCTTCCATATTACATTATGACAGAGCTTGTTCTTGAGGCAGGAGCCTAGAAGGTCTAAATTATGTACCAGAGCCTTAATTGTCTCATATTTTCATTAAAATATAACTTTTCTCTTCCATATTACATTATGACGGAGCTTGTTCTTGAGGCAGGAGCCTAGAAGGTCTAAATTATGTACCAGAGCCTTAATTGTCTGATGGTAGAAACCATAATGACACTATGGTCACCACCACCATTTATAACAGAGGACCCTAACTATAACTCTAAGACATATGAGTCCTGAACACAGTTGTGAAGATCCACCACAGAAAAAGACAAAAACCACAACATAGAATCAATGGTTTATAAAATTATTCAGGTATCCACATTTCACAGATAATTTTTGTTCTTCATCTATTCTTCTCACTTGGGCAGAAGATGGAAGCAGCGAGTGAATAGCAATAAGGCAGCCCGTAGCTAGCTGAAGAATGACTTGCAATGAGTGAAAGAGGCAGCAGGAACATCCAAACATAATCTCAAAACAATTAAAGGTTGCTAAAAAGCCTCTGTGAAGCTTTATCAAATTAATCAAGGAATGAAGCTCATATGAGAGTGATACTCCATATATCATATAACTTCTTGTGTATGCCTGTGTAATATATATGCATGTTTGCATATATCTACATGGCACACAAATTTACTTAGGGAAAAACAGCGTGGCAATTAATCTGAACTCAAATGACATGGTTACACATAGAGCATAATTTCTAAACACAATGTTAGTAAAACAAAATTTATTTGTAAAACAGGACCTGTTATATAAAATGGCACACAATCAAGTTATACAAAAATACAAAATTTCTTTCCAATTACAGTTCTAGTTGCAAATGATAATTAGAAAGCATTCCTGGTGACTTCCAAATAGCTGAGATTGCGAGCATATGGAACAGGGAGCAGCAAGAGTCCATGATGCAGAGATGTCCAAGTGAGTAGAACCTAATTTCCAAGTTCAAGATTTCCATCAGGTCACTTTGGAGGGACACCTCCTAAAATGGCTAGCTCCTGGAATGTCTTCTGTTTTGATACCCATCTTCCAGACTTTTGCCAATTCTAAATTTAGTTCTTAATGTTTCTGAATGTCCAAAATCTGTGTGGCCATGAAATAGATAGTATTCAGAATTGTCTTACATGATTTGCTCTCTCACCTATTTGGACAATTGTTAGTTACATAATTATATTTATCCCATTCCAAATGATATAAAAGAGTACAGTGATACTGTTTGGCTACACTAGATGTTAGATGTTAACTTCTGGAGAATTATTGTTTCAAACTTTCACAATGTTGGTTTCCTAGATCTTGCTATAACATGAGCTCTTAATTGTGTTTTTTAAAAAATCCAGACTCTTATTGCAAATATTCTGAAAAATCAGAAATATTACATGAGCTTTGAAAAGAAACCAAGGCATTAAGCAAATTTTAGCCTAGCTAAAGAACACCGATACTGATACTTAAAAAAAAATACAATTTACCTTTTGCAGCAATATAAAGGTCCAACCCTTTGAAAGGAAGCACATTAGCAAACAGCTGCTTATTAAGCCCTAGTGACATTAATTGTATGCATTTCCATAATACCGGTCTAATTCACTGTCAATTCTGGTAGGAGGCAATGCTTTCTTTCAAAAGATTCTCCTCCCATGGAATGATAAAATGCTGAGGCTTTTTTTTTTTTTTTTTTTTTTTGTACAGAGCCTGTATTTAGTGCAATAAGTTTAAAAAATCTGCTCTGAAATATTTACTTTACATTAACAAAAATAGCTTTTTTTAAAAAAATTGTAACAAAAAGGAGTTATCGCATAAACAGATCATGAATTATTCTTAGCAAATTACACTTTTTTTCTTAAAGCATTCACCATTACAATAAGCAGAACAATGGAATATTAGCCATTCATATCTGGTAAGCTTCAGGAATAAAAAAAACCCAAAAAGCCCCAAACCCACCCCCAAACAAAAAGAATGTTCACACTTCAGGATCAAAACATTAACCAATTCTTCAGTTGAATATTGTAGAACTCTGGATATTCAATGAATTGCCAAGGAGAGGAGCACCTGCCAGTGTGTTTTCAGATTTTATAGCAAGCATTTGAATAAAATGGCCATTTAACCTTAAGCCACTGACGTTCCTCTGAAGCAGAAGCCCAAGCACCAAAATTAATCATCAAAGCTTTATGTTCCATGTTTCTGTCCCTTTTTTATTCCTCCCAGCATTACTTAATCAGCAAATCAATACAGAGAAACTTAAAGGCTAAACTTGCTGGGTACCCCAGCTTCCTTTCAAATCAGGCACACAAATGTGTGGTAGATGCTACTAAAGTCAAAAAGGAAAAAAAACACACACGCACACACACAGAATATAAGAAAAAAGTTTGCATAAGAAAGATTATCTACCCTTTTCTTTTTTACCTACTTTCTTTTATAGAAGCTTTAGGGTAAACTACAAATACCTGAGGAGTTGGTTACTTTATAATGTTGGCTGACAAATGTATGAGCTCTTACGAAAATCCCCACATCGGGCCCACTTGTATGTTTCTAAAAGTAAAATGACATGGCTTCTTTGATTGGGGGAAATTGACTGGAGTAATTCCTTATTTATCTGAGAGCATATGCCTAGTCTTGATCCACTAGGACTTATGCATCCATAAAATAAGATCTTGATTCTATACACACAACAGGGAAATCACCCCTGAATAAACTTTAGACAGAGAATTTGGTACAATAATTTTACCTAATTTAAACAACTAAAGTTAAAATCTTTAAGTTATTAAAAATGTTAATCAGATATGAATCTTAACATTTCCATTAAGACAATTACAATTGAAAACATCAGATGACGGAAGTTGCCTTGTAAAAGCCACCCGTATGAAAGGAGTACATGTTTGACAAAAATAAGCATAAAAAAGGTATTAAATCCCTGTTCCTTTTCTCTGATTTTGGCTGATTATGTGTGTGTGTGTATATATACATATATATACACACAAACATATACATATATACACACACCCACACATACAAATACATAGTTATGTGTATATATTGTTTTGGAATGTCAATGGGTTCCATAACCGTCGGCTAGGTTCAAGCAGAACTTGCTCCCGAAGCCTAGAAAACAAAGTCATACAGAGTATAATCTTAGACAATTACCATTAAAAGAAGATCATGAATGATGTTACAAATATGCACATTGTCACAAACAGCAACAGGGCAGAATGGATTGAGAATCCTTCTTTCCTGAATCTATATCCTGAGCTGATATTTCTGTGAATGTAGAAAGTCACACTTCCTTCAGGATCATGTCTGAGACACTCAGAACATAATTCTCTAGCCTGTGTTCCTAGAATGCCTAAGTTTTCCCTCCCTTCTCTCTGTAAATTCTTTCCTGTATGACAGCACGCAGTTAGCCAGAAAATCTCTTTCCTAAACCTCTTCATCACATTTGGTAAATTTTTCTAAAACCACTTTCAAAGAATTGTAGAAGGACTTCATAATCTCTAAAGTTTCCTTAACTAGTGAGGTTCTCTCGAGAAAAAAATCCAAGAAGAAAAGCAGAAATTTTCATGTTTAGTTCAGTGATCCCCTGTCAAAAGGAATTTTTTTTTTTTTTTTTATAAAGATGACCGGTAAGGGGATCTCAACCCTTGGTTTGGTGTTGTCAGCACCACGCTCAGCCAGTGAGCGAACCGGCCATCCCTATATGGGATCCGAACCCGGGGCCTTGGTGTTATCAGCACCGCACTCTCCCGAGTGAGCCACGGGCCAGCCCAAAAGGAAAATTTTAAACTTCATTTTCCTGAACATTATTTGACAGGCTAAAAATAAGCCCTAAGTAAAAATATCCCATTAAGGAGGAAGAGAGACAGTGAACTGAAATAGCAGCAGTGTTTCTGGAGATGTTGTAAAATAGACATGATACTCTTTACTGAACTGTCATCTAAGGGAATAATATGTAAATTAAACCAAGCAAATACAAATAAGCAATTCTAAATTGTACCAATCACCAAACCTTTGGGGGGAATTTCTTACATAATTCTTTAGGGACACATGAGAGATGGTGGTGGTAGAGGTCAACTCTAACCATGCAATCTGTGAAAGAGATGATAAAGATAAGGTGCTGGCATGCTTAAAAAATAAAACTACTCTGAGCAATGTTTCACACTTCTCTTTTGGGGAGTTTTTAACGATTTAGAACATCATTCTTAGGCACCAAATGCTACAATGTCCAAAGCACCAGAAAAATGTATATTAAAAAAATGTATTTGGGGCCGGCCCGGTGGCGCACTGCTACAGTGCGCCACTTGGGAGCGCGGCGGCGCTGCAATGAACTGATGAACAACATAAAATAGAAGCAAAAATTGAATGAAAATTTGAATGCATTGTTTGAGGTAAGAGACATTAGTTTAAAAACAGAAGTAGTATTAAGAAAAAATTCTAAAATTTTTGGCTTCCGATAGAATGCCACATAACCTATGCAATTCTCCTAGGATTATTACTTATAAATTAGGGGTTTACGAGAGGTAGGTATACTGCTTGCTGGTCTATGACAATTCATCTGCATTTTAAAGAATATGGAAATATATGCCAACTCAGGGCCAAATCAGCTAGTCCTCAACCTCCAAATATTTCTCCCTTTCTTTAAATGCTTAATACTGAAGAATTATTTAACGGAAGCTTCAATTACTGGAAAAACAGAAAAGGGGGGAAGCTGGTTTACATTTTAAGGTTTTATGTTCAAGTTTTATGCTTGGAGTCCTTATTTCCTGAACCATTAGGACAACCGAGCAGTAGGAGAAAGGAAGCTTTCCTCATTTCTCCATGTCACCATGGAATTGGCAGAATCTGCACTGCTGTCTGCCTCAGGCTGTGTGAAGTAAGAGGGATACAGAAAAAAGTGCAGTGAGTGGGTAAGGAACCTGACTGGATAGATTGTGGATTAGCTCCCCTTTACCGACTCAATCCACTTCTAGGTGATACACACTTAAAATTAAGAGCTATGTGGATATTCTACGTTCTTTTACTTGATCTGTGCTTTGGGACTCTAATCATTCCTGCTATTAAGAGCAACACCAAAATGGGCACTAGAAGGGGTTACAGTGGAAAAGAGTTTATGTCTAAACATTTTGCTGAGGCTTTAATTTAGGTTGAATATGCAATTGTTTTGCATGTACACATGGCTTCCCTGCCCCTCTTCCCCAAATAAACCTATTTGCTTTACTCTTACATACTTAAACAAGCTTGTTTTATACCATGTATTTCTTAAGTTGAAGACTTACAAATCAAACCATTTATTAAAGTATAAGAAGAAAGGAAAGTCTTCACCTCACACTTTTGGACATTATATGCAATCAGCTGGCACATGGTTTAAAATTAACTGTTTGTATTTCTTAAGTTGAAGACTTACAAATCAAACCATTTATTAAAGTATAAGAAGAAAGGAAAGTCCTCACCTCACACTTTTGGACATTATATGCAATCAGCTGGCACATGGTTTAAAATTAACTGTTTAAGGATATAGGTGATTATATATTTTTAAACAAACACGCTATTTAAAAAACAATACATTTGTAAAATAAGGAAGTAATTAGACCAATATATGCTGGACACATCTGTTGTTATGCCACAGTGAGAATATCTATAGGAAAAGCAACTCAGGATTCTTTTATACTGATTAAAGTTGCTTTTTCCAAATAAATGTGGAGTAGAAAAAATATATATATATATCACTGACCAGAGATAATTTATCCTTCTCACAATTAAGCTGGTAGAAGACTAGGTTGTCTTATTAAGTGGGAATGTGGGTGTTGATGGAAATAGCCTTGTTTGCTACTGGAAAATAGCTTAAGAAACAAAGAAAGTACAACCCAGGCAACAAAAGAAAAAGTTAGCAAAGGGGCAAAGACAGCAACATAAACAGAACGCATTTAAAAAAAGGGGCGGAATATGAATTTTAGCAAGTTGAAAGGAATTGCTATTATTACCTCCCAAAATGATAAAAATCAAACCATCACTACAAGTGTATTCCCAAGTGTTCAGTCTGATGAAAACTAAACACTGACAATGAAAAGAAAACCAGAGAAACAAGAGTTTCAGCTTAGGGACAGGACTATCATCCCCATGAGCACTGATGAAGATGCTGTTCCTTTCAGCTTACTTTTACAGAAGGTGGTCTCAGTTGTGACAAGAATTCTGCCATCCAAGTGATGGGTAAGCACACAAACAGGAAGAGCAGTATGTCCTGCGTGATACAGATAACGAAAGCTTCTCCCGAAGAAGTGCAGTCAGTGAAGAGAGAGAGAGATAGGAAGTGAAAGTGAAATTCTTGGAGGGCGGCCCCCTCCTCAACTCCACCTACCATCGGTTTTAGCTCTCTGGCATCAGCAACGCCTCCCTTACCAGCTTCTTTCATTGCTTTCCTACTGTTTTCCACAAACTCCTGCAAAATATGGACCATATTGCATAAATTCTTGAGTCTTTTCAGATTTCAGTTGGTAGATGAATACTACAGAACAGTTATTTTTGAATCAATCTTGGTACATAAATGGCCTAAAAACATAGCAATAAATAATATTTAATATCACCCACGAGAGTTGCTATATTTGTGGAGAAGGACAGCAATCTACTGATACAAAAATCTTGTTTTTATCCATTCATTATGACAACCTCACTAGGGATCCAAGAGATAATGTTAGCTCTAACTAGAAGAGAAAATACCTAACATTTTTAAGAGACTGTTTTCCCACACTTCAAATATTGTTTTAATTGTTGTTTTATTTTCTCCATATCAAGGTTAAACAAAACAACAAGAACATTTTATTCCATAAGCTTCCTCTTACATAACCCTAGAAGGTAAAAGAAAGCATACTACCAAGCATGAAATATTATTTTTTACCAAACCATAAGACAGCTACTTAAAAAAAAAATGTCTACCTGGCACTGACATTAAAACAGGAAGGCAGGGAATACCAACCAGAACCTGTGGTTAGAGGTAGTTAAAATGGGAATATGTCCCAAAGGAAACCTTTCTGTTCTGTCAAAGTTTATGGGGCACTTCATCATTAAATATCCTCACCATTCTTACAGAGACAATTGAAGGGAGAAAAACTATTTTTTACTTAAGCAGAGTAAAAAAACCTCTCCTTCTAAATGCTTTAATCACAAGAGAGATGCAATGCTCACAGATCAAATTTCATTATGAAAATAACCAGTTAGAACTAATTTAGACATTAAGAAAATGTCCAAAATTTAGTTGATGTTCTCAGTAAAAGAGATAAACCAAACCAAGTAGGTCAGCTAAATCATTCAGAAGTTCCTATTTTTAAAAAATCTAGCTTATTTATTGATACATTTATTTTAGATTTAACTGGATAAAACATGCCCCTGGAAAATGAATCATTATTTCAATCTATAATGTTTAGTCTTCAATATTATGAGATAGAAATATTTCACAGCTTAATAGCAAAGTACTATTATTAAAAAGCATCTTAAACTTGGTAGCATTTAACATTGATGACAATAGTAATTAGCTATTTTAATATGGTTTTCAAATTTTTAAAAATATTTTAATTGAGGGTCTAACAGAGAGAGGCTGTAGAGGCTATTACGGGGTACTGCTCTAGCTAAGTGGATCTGAAACGGTCCCTTCTACGGCAAGCAGGCTTTCTTCCCTGATTTCCCCAAGATTAACCTTATTCATGACTGAGTGCTACAGTTTAATTCTGAATTACTCAGTTGCACGCAGTGGGAATTAAATATAGAGAATGTTTTACAAAATATTTTTATTAGTATTTTAGCCCTAAAGCAGTAGAGGGCATTTGAAGTACTTACCATCAGCACTTTATCCATATAGAATTCTCTGCCAGGGCTCCCATCATTGTATTTTGTATCAATGGCAAAACACAAGAATAATACATCCACTACCATTTCGTAAATGGACAGAAAGCAATGAGCGACTAGGAAAGCAAAGAGGCAGACGATGATCAGAGGCAGCACCCATACTGTGTAATCCTGCTGGTAGTTGAGCAGCATAATCCCAGCCAGGCCAGTGCTGCAGACTATCAGCACCTGAAGCAGAGAGAACAAAGACCACAGTTAGTATCCTACGGTACAAAACCTCTATTTCTGCATCGTTTGCAGACTTAAAATTCTCTTTACTATTTATAAATAAATGATGGTTACATGAGGCCATTTCATCTCGAATTAGGAAATACAATCCATATATACACATACACACAACAGAGTTAAACACCTATATCATATAATAAAAATTTAAAAATCATACTTTACATTAAAAATAATTAAGTTTTCTAAATGTTATGCTGCTTCCTAAAACTTCACTAATTTAGACTCTGTGGCAACTTTTAAGATAAATGTATGCATATTTTAGGAAAAATTACACACACACTCTTAGCACTCAAAAAAAAA
>NW_007737343.1:15701-16427 GCF_000696425.1 Galeopterus variegatus | reverse complement strand
AAAAAAAAATTATTGACATTTCAGGGTATTGCTATATATTTTTTCTAAGCATTTTTACATATATGAAATAGTATTATATAAACAAATCATTAAAAGCTCTTCATTAATATTTATAGTGTCATTATAAATGCTTCATAAATACTTACTCAGCTACATAATTTCATTTTATGGCCGATTTAAAATTTATTTAACTATTCTCCCACTGTTGGAGATTTATATTTTCAGATATAAGTAATGCAGTGACAAACACCTCTATTCTTAGAATTTTTTCTGTATTTCATATTTTATTTCACATTGAATATGTGGTAATTTAATAAAATTTGCCATGAAGTTTAGACTTGGGCTATTTTCTGTGGAGAAAAGGGTTGCCAAAAACATTTATGCTAAAAGAATAAAAGAAATAGTCAATTTGCTTATTGTTAAGAACAGCCAACTCTTAAGCTTCCTCATCTCATATACAGCATTCTAAATTTTTTGTGGTTCTTTTAATACATTTTATTTCAGCTTTCCTTTAACTCTATGGATGGCTTATGGCAAACATTATCAGCTGATTTTATAGACTGGCAAACATGCTCAGAGATGCTAGCCAACCTGCCCAAGGTCGCAGAGTAGAAAAAAACAGATACCACTCAAATAATGGTCTTACAATGCCAACTCTAGTGTTCTTTCCAGGTAAAAACTCAGCAAATAGTGTACTTGGATACCAATACATAGCAGTAATGGGTT
>NW_007737343.1:12811-14335 GCF_000696425.1 Galeopterus variegatus | reverse complement strand
AAAAAAGTAATAATTACTCACAAATTCAATGAAAGGGTGCCATGCATTCATTCAAGCACAGGATACATGAATGGTTTTCAAACTATAGAGAGGCTAGAAATGCAGATTCCTGAGTCCTAACCTCGGAGAGTCTGATTAGTTGGATCTAAGTAAAAAGCCCAGCCAATATGCATTTTAAAAGTATCCCAGGTACTGATAAAGTTCACAGTCTACATCTCAAGAAGTACTGGTTTATATCAGTGATCTCAATGGTGAGGACACATACCCTAAGGAAGGATTCAACAGGATTACCTGGGACTTCTATTTCTATTTCTTACACATTTACGAATGTATGAAAATTAATATCTCAAGATGTTAACAATGATTGCCTTTAGATATCAAAAATATGGATGACTCCAACCCCCTTTCCCCCACTTTACCATAGTAAAATAATGTTCTGTATGTTGCATATGCATTCCTTTTATAATGAAAAAATATATATGAAATATAATGTTTTTAAGTTGCTTTTGAGTTTTTCAGAAGCCTAGTGACCTGTCAAATTTTTTTTTTAAGGTTTATCATATCCTTTTATTCATTTAACAAATACTTATAGAGTGCCTACTAGTAATGTGCTACGGGCTATTCTGGGTTCTGGTTATATACTAGTCAGTAAATAGAACTTAAAATCTAGTAGAAAAGGCAGTTTGGTATTTCTCTTTTCACTTGGTATTGTATTATGAACAGTTTCTCATTTTATTGAAACTTTCTAAACATTGTTATACAATTTTTATATCATTTAATCAATCCCCAGGTTTTCAAAAAATAGTTAAACTGTTCTGAATTTTTACTAAAGTATGCTGCAGTAAAACTTTTGTATACAAATCCATGCTCACATCAATATTTATTTTCTGAAGCTAGAATCTTAAAAGGGAATTAATTAGGATTTTTGGTGTGTGTTGACAAACTGCTTTCCAGAAAGGTACATTTTTACATCATATAATATATATATATTAATTATTAATATATATAATATACATATTATTAAAAATAACTTTTAAAACCATGAAAGATAAATACAGTTAGCCCTTCATATCCATGGGTTCCCCATCTGTGGATTCAACCAATTGCAAATTGAAAATATTCAGGAAAAAAATTACATTTGTACCGAACATGTGCAGACTTTTTTTTCTTATCAATATTCCCTAAATAATACAGTATAGGAGCTATTTATGTAGCATTTACATTGTATCAGGTACTCTAAGTAATCTAAAGATGATTTAAAGCATACAGGAGGATGTGTGTAGGTTATATACAAACACTATGCTGTTTTATATCAAGGACTTGAGTATCTGGGGATTTTGGTATCAGCAGAAGGTCCTGGAACCAACCCCCCATGGATACCGAGGGACAGCTGCATATTTTTTTTTAATTGAGAAATTAAAAAAGGAGAAAAATAAGAGAAAAAAAGAACTTCTGGGTTTCTAATATACTAAGATAAACATTCTTTTTTTTTTTTTCCTTTTTGTCTTTTTTCGTGACCGGCAA
>NW_007737343.1:9773-11683 GCF_000696425.1 Galeopterus variegatus | reverse complement strand
GTAGTGAGAACAGCTATAGAAAGGCAAAGCGAAGGATCCTCGTGGTGATGGAAATGTTCTGTATCTTGATATATTGACTGTATCAGTGTCACTATCCTGTATCCTGGTTGTGATATTTTTAAACAGTACTGTGATACTCTAGCAGTTTTACTCAGCTTTTTATCTATTACATTATATGCATTTCTTCATCATATGATAAGCTCTTAATAAAAAAACATGGTTTAATAGTCTGTTAACTATTATTCCTAACCACTGCCCTATTGTTAGGCATTAGATTGTTCACAGTTGGTCACTATTACAAGTAATGCTATATTTTTTTATATTTAGAACTATTTCCTGGTGTGATTTACCACCATTAGAATTACTAATTCAAAAGGCCTAAAAAAAAAAAAAGGTCCAAGGGCAAATTTAATGTCAGTGGAGGCAATTATACTACATAGCAATTACAAACTTAGAAGTGAGACAAACCTGAGTTTGAACTCAGTTCTGCCATATTCTAGCTCTCTAAATTTGGCCAACTTAATTAGCTCTCTCAACTTTGGTTTCCACTGCCATAAAATGAAGACAGTAGTAGTAGCTCCAACTATAACACTTCACTAAAGCACTTCACTCAGTGACTGGTGCCCAGCAAGGACCTGAATCACAGTGTATGAAAATCACCATCATCATCAAATATTGCCACTTAGCATAATTTTCTCCCTTCTTCCTCTACATGGCTTCTTATTACCCTTTTAAAAAAACTGCTCTGTGTGTGTGTGTGTGTGTGTGTGTGTGTATGAAGGTACTTCAAAAAGTTCATGGAAAGATTCGTATTATATTTTAATTCTATTTTTCCACAAATTTTTTGAAGTACCCTCAAATATGCTTTTATTCTAAGTTGCTTCATATCTTTCTTAGCTGTCAGGATAAATTATAAATATGTAAACAAAATAAAGAATCTGAAGTCTTCCTGAATCAATTATATAGCATATAAATCATAATAATAGTTAATAACAGAGTCAGGTACTATTGTCAGCTCTTGACATGGGTTAACTCATTCCTCTTATGTAAAAATATGACAGGAACAAATTCAACAGTCATAATATAAATTTAATTACAAATTTTCAAAATAATTACCTGTACAGTTTTGTTTTTAGTTCTTTTTAAATGACAGTTCCCTAAGGACCTATCATCTTCAAACCACACAGTGCTATGCTTCTCTATACCAAGTTTTTTTTCCCAAGAATATTTTTAAAGCACACTGACTACAGTAACCTAAGTGTTCAGTAGTAAGAGAATGTAAAAACAGCATTTGATGAAATACTGACCATCGTGACAGTGAATAATTATGAAGATTATCAAAGCAAGATGGAAAATGTATATGATATAATAAGAGTGAAAAGGGCAGGACAAACAGGTGTGTATGCTATGATTGTTATACTACAGAAATACAAGCCTGTGAAAAAATACTGAAAGGGAATATACAGAATATAATATGAGCTATTGGGTTATGGTGGTAGTGTTACAAAGTCTTTTTCTTTCCTTGACTGTTCAAATTTTTGGATATTTCATAGTTTGAAATACAGACACAATGAAATATAATTATAATTCTACTTATTGTTTTGCAGATTTTAATGCATAGAATAAATTGCCTCCTCTCAGATATTTCTAAGAAAAGTGTAAATCTCATTCCCTAACAGCTCTATTTTTTTTTGTTTGTTTTTGTTTCTCAGGGATCCCAACCCATGACCTTGGGGTTATAAGGCTGCGTTCTAACCGACTGAGCTAACCAGCCAGCCCCCTACCAGTTCTATTTTATTTATTTATTTATTTATTTATTTTGGCAGCTGGCTGGTTCAGGGATCAAACGCTGGACCTTGGTGTTATCAGCACCATGTTGTAACCAACTGAGCTAACTGGCCAGACCTTAG
>NW_007737343.1:8150-9364 GCF_000696425.1 Galeopterus variegatus | reverse complement strand
TATTGGGTTATGGTGGTAGTGTTACAAAGTCTTTTTCTTTCCTTGACTGTTCAAATTTTTGAATATTTCATAGTTTGAAATACAGACCCAATGAAATATAATTATAATTCTATTTATTGTTTTGCAGATTTTAATGCATAGAATAAATTGACTCCTCTCAGATATTTCTAAGAAAAGTGTAAATCTCATTCCCTAACAGCTCTATTTTTTTTTGTTTGTTTTTGTTTTTCAGGGATCCCAACCCATGACCTTGGGGTTATAAGGCTGCGTTCTAACCGATTGAGCTAACCAGCCAGCCCCCTACCAGTTCTATTTTATTTATTTATTTATTTTGGCAGCTGGCTGGTTCAGGGATCAAACACTGGACCTTGGTGTTATCAGCACCATGTTGTAACCAACTGAGCTAACTGGCCAGACCTTAGCTCTATTTTAAAGGGGTTTATATATAGCAACAACAACATTGATAACTAACACTGACAGAGAACTTACAATGTGTTCAGCACTGTCCTAGATACCCTACATGGAGTAACCAGTCTAATCCTCACAACCCTAGGAGTTTGGCACTATTATGATCCCAGTTTTACTGATGAGCAAACTGAGGCACAGAGAGGTTATGTAAACTGCCTCAGGTCACACGGCTAGTAAGTGATAGAGCCAGGATTTAAATCCAGGCAGTCAGGCTCCAGATGTAGTATCCCTAACCATCATGCAGACTGTTACCTAATTATTTACATTTCAAAATAGGTAGGGAGAAACATGGCTATTTACTTAGCCTCTCCATGCCTTGGTTTCCCCATCTGTAAAGTTAGGATAATAAAACTTACAAATTTACTGTATTAAATGAGCACAATACATGTAAAGTACTTTTAACAGTGCCTGACACACATTAAGGGGTTTATAAGTGCTTGCTGTATATTGTTACTTTTGGTTTTTTTGTGGGCTATATATTTTTAAAATTAAAGAGTGAATAAATATATGCAAAAATTTACTGTATGTCTCAGACGAAATACTTGGTCTTACCTTGCCTAGGAATAACATGAAATCCCCCACTGTGTTGATGGCAGCCACTCGCAAAGCATTCTCCACCAGAATAACAAAGGCATCCTTTGCTGAGGTGCAGAAGTTGGTGCTGTTGATAGCTGTGGCTGTGTATGCATTCTGGGAAAGCAGAAACAATGTTTTTAATCAATAAACTGAAACTTTCTGCATTCTGG
>NW_007737343.1:3927-7446 GCF_000696425.1 Galeopterus variegatus | reverse complement strand
GGCTGTGTATGCATTCTGGGAAAGCAGAAACAATGTTTTTAATCAATAAACTGAAACTTTCTGCATTCTGGGAAAGCAGAAACAATGTTTTTAATCAATAAACTGAAACTTACTTTGTTAAGATATAAACCAAGCATAGTTAAAGCACAGCTTTAAGAAATATTTCACAGTCAAACGCATGGCTTTAGAGTTACAGATTGAGACTGAACACAAGGAAATATGAGACATGTAAACAAAATACCTGATATGGTAAAAAGAGCTTTCCAGATGGCTTAGTTTTGCTCTTTTAAAAACACTGTTCTTTATTAAAACACACACAAACCTTTCTAACATCCATTACTTCTTCCCTGTCTTAGTATGTCAAACATAATTTATCCTTCCCTACATGTCTCAGGTTGATCACTGTGAATATCAACTCTTTCAGTGATGCCTTAAAAACTGCATAGTTAAGTACAGGCATCAGATTGCTGTGCTGTTTTATCTGGAACATCCACGTCTCCTTGGTGACTTTCTTCTCTGTTGTCATGTCTCCCAGCTCTTGACAGCTGTTTGTTGCCCAGTATTTTATACCGTCCCCTCCCTGGGAGCAGGACCAAATCTCCTTTGAAAAAACAGCCCTTCCTCATTAGTCTGAGGGGTTCTGACAATACCTCCAGCTCTGGGGGTGAGCCTTAATTGAAGTAAGCCAATTAGTATACTCTACCCAACTAGCCACAACAATTAGTATAGGGATTGTTACATAAACTAATCAGAGCCAATGAAACTAAAAGAGATGTTCCCTGAGGATTCTGGAAAAAGGGAACTTCCTTTCTCTCCCATAGGTGCTCCTGGAAGGTATGAGGGTATGAATGGCCACAGCTGTTTTGCTAACATAATGGGAGGAACTGCTGAAGGTGAGAGTGAGGCCAAAACCATGGAAGTCAGAGCAGAGAAACCAGGTACTTGAACTTGGTGACAATGTTTGCGACACTGGGAACTGGACAGATTTCTAGACTTTTCAGCTACAGAAGCCAATAATTAGCTAAGACTCTCTCCCTCTCTCCTCCTCTCCCCCTTTCTCTCTGTCTTGCCCTTTTAGGCCAGATTGAGCTGGGCTTTCTGTCCCTTGCAATACTGAGTACCAGCTGATATACTTTCATCCAATTATACCTGCTTCTGCTGTCCCCATGTCCTCTTTGACCCACTAGTCACAGACTGATTTTTTTCCCCCATTCTTTTTATTCTTTTTTCCATTACATTCTAGAATAGCATTGGCGTCTTCTGGGAAATGGGAATAAGTATTATAACATCAGATATGTCTGAGTCTTAAGAAGGAAATGTATATGGACTTTCTGACAAACTTTTGGTTTGAGGAATTTTTGGTCTAGTGCAAACTTAAGAAATTGTTAGTTAGGTTCAAAATGTTGATATTGCTTAAAAGCTGCTGAACATGAAGGGCTTACTTTATGCTGTGTTATCTGATATAAAGCTTTAAATACTGAGCACAGGAGAAATAGTCTTTAATTTATGAATGTTATAATTGTATGCTTGCAGTTATTAGGAACTTGGTATGAAGATGAGGTTTGAGTCATCAAAAATTTAATTTGCCATTATATGATTAAATTTATTGATTAAAAATGCATAACATTTCAGGGCCAAGGAAAGAGCAGGTCACTGCCTGTGGTTCTTAAACCTTTCAGTAACAGAGTAGCAGGAAATTTTGTTGCTCTCTGAGAAACCCAGTATGATTTTGATACATGGAATTTCATCAAATTGGGGTAATAATATATGGCTATATTATGTTTGCAGGTCTTTTTATCTCAAAGGCTAACATATAAAAGATTTTTAAGAAATCATACTATTAAGTGTTTCTCTTAACATTCATTTGCTGCTTGCTTTTATTGTCATCTGCCAGTGCTTCTTACCAGTTAAAAGATAGTAGGCACCAAATGGTTAACTAACTAATTCCAGTGGTCCACATTTTTTCCATCTTCTTTTGAAACATTCTGCCAAATACCTCAATGAAGTAAAAATAAACCATACTTTTGATCTCATGTAACAGTAACCCTGCTGGAAACCATGGGGAACTGCCCAAACCAGACCTACTCTCAAAGAACACAGTTCTCAGCGGTTCCCTATTCACAAAAACACCCATTTAACAATTTATTCTTGAACAGAGGTGGGCAAACTACTGCCTGAGGGCAAATCTGGCCTCCTGACTACTTTTATAAAGGAAGTGTTACTGGAACACACTATCTGCATTTGTTTACGTAATATCTATGGCTGCTTTCATGCTATAATGGTAGAATTGAGCAGTCGTGACAGACTATATGGCCCACAAAGCCAAAAATATTTACTATCTGGTCCTTTACAGAAAAAATTTGCTGACCCCTGTTCTAGAGTATTGCCAAGGATCAATATCAACTTCATTTATCATCTATGAAACCCACCTTCTTATCCTTTTTGAAAAACAAACCACGTTTGCTGATTTCAAGTTTTACTATCTGCACAACTTCCAGTCATTTAGCATCTTTCGTTTTTCAGTTCAACAATTTAACTGACAAATGTCTTCAGTGATCTGGGATATAACTCCCCTGAAGAGACATATCTTATTTCCCTAAGACATGATCAAGAAATTAATGAACTAGTTATTAATAACAGATTTTCAGGGGAAAATACTTTACCATATCAAATATATATATTTGAGAAAAAGATTATGAGATGTATCCTGATGTAAAGAAGTATTATAATGTCTAGAATCAAGGAAACTGGACAACCCATTTAAATTAACTAGGTATTGTCTTATGTCCACCACCCCCAAATGAGGAACAAGTCACTCTTAACCATGATGTTCTATTCTCCTGCGTTTTACCACGAGTTTCCTTGAAAGAGGAGACAGAGCAAGAGAAGATCCACATACCTCTATTCTCTCTTCTCTGCTGTCAACAGACTAGCTGATTCCAGGGGAGGGCCCAACACTTCCAAAATAAACCATAAAAGCTTTTTTGTTTCCCTCATTAATTTTCAGCAGTTTAAGTTCATTTGAGAATTATTATTATTTCTCTGTTGATGCTTCTTTCTTCTCCCCCCGCCCACTCCACCCCATTCCACCTGCTTTCATAGCAGAAGCCTATTTATCTATTTATTTGTAGATGAGGAAGGAAGAAGCATTGATTCCTTTTCTCCACCCCTCGGTTCCAGGGTTGGATATGCTCACAGAAATTTAGCCTTCTCAGCAAGATTCCAACAGATCTGTGCAACTCCTGTGTATTCAACCTAATTGAAAGAAAGTAGGTGGCTATTTTGTAAACTCTTTCATACACTCTCAAGGCAGGAAGATGAGCTGCATGCACAAAGGTCAAGATGACCACTTCAGGAAGAAAAATGTGCTACAGATCACAGCAGGCTAGTGGAATTTCTCTTGACTTCTAGACCTCCTAGTCTAAAAGGATTCATGCTAAGTTTCTCAAGAAGTTCTGAGTCCTTTGTGCTTCCCCTAATAATTGTTCTCTGAGCTTTCTGCAGACTCCATAGTTGAGA
>NW_007737343.1:0-301 GCF_000696425.1 Galeopterus variegatus | reverse complement strand
CCCAGGAGACACGAAGCACCACGGGCGATCATCCCCACACCGTAGCACTTCATAGTCTCAACACAACTACTAAGTATGAGCTCAGAATAACTCTCTCTAGACCTCTGTTCACACGTATGATATATTACTATTTTAATGCTTCCCTCGAAACCTCAAACATCATGCCTACAAAATGAAGATGCAAAATGGACAAAATCTGTAAAAGAAAAACCAACATCTCAAAACTGTTGATACCGAATCGCTGATTAACATTTAGCTTGGGATATGCTGAAAACCTTGGGTTGTTTTCCACCTGGTTATT
>NW_007737342.1:19685-54122 GCF_000696425.1 Galeopterus variegatus | reverse complement strand
CATATACAGTGTATATTGACAAAATAAAAATTTAACGAAAAAAAAAAAAACATTATAAAATGTAATCAAATTTCTGTGGCCCTTCACCAATTCCTCATTTACCCCCGTTTACCAACTCTGGTAACCTCAGTTCTGTTCTCCTCTTTGGAAAGTTCAGCATACTATTGTGAATGTTCTGTCTTTTCTTTTTTTTTATTTATTTGGATTTTTGTTTGTTTGTTTGTTTGTTTGTTTAGCTCCCACTTATAAGTGAGGACATATGGTATTTCTCTTTCTGTGCTTGGCTTATTACACTTAACATAATTTTCTCTAAGTTCATCCATGTCACTGTGAAAGGAAGAATTTCACTCTTTTTCATGGCAGAGTAGTATTCCGTTGTGTATATATACCACATTTTACTTATCCAGTCACTATTGTAAATAGAGCTGCGATGAACATGGAAGTGCAGGTGTCCCATCAACATGATTTCCATTCCCTTGGGTATACACCCAGCAGCGGGATTGCTGGATCTTTCATGATATTCTCTCCATTGCTGAATACTGTTCTAGACAATAAATATTTGCTAAATCAGTGAATCAATGAGATGTACCCATGCTCATGGCCAAAGAGCTTTGGAGAATGTGTCCTACGGGGAGGATAAATGATGTCACTAGACCATGCAGAGGGCTTGGAGTGTGGCCATCCTCCTCCAACATGAGAAGCAAATTTACTAATGAGGGTGAGAAGGATCTGAGGAGGTGATGCAACTACTTTCACATAACTAGAAAATAATGCTGCAGCCACAGTGTGGCTAAGGAGCCTAATAAGGTGATCCTGGGGACACGAATTTTGCTTTCCTTTCCTCTCTTTCAGATATCCAGTGGATAGAAAGAGTGTAGAATTTTGCTACTTTTGCTCTGAGTAAGACCTTGATATGACAGAGCCTCATCAAAATTGTATCACCCCGAGTCCTGATGAGAAGGCTGATAAGGGAACATGGGGTGCTGGAGAGGCAGCTCAGGGGTGACCTGAGGCCCTCTGCTCCCCAAGAGTTGAATGTTTCACTGTATCCGCAATGATCAGTTCATGAACTTGAGCAAAGTAAAAGTCTGTAAGACAGTTCTCAAGAAAAGAAAGGAAGGTGTTAGCTGCACAGGCACGGGTTGTGGGTGTGTATTAGATTCCCAGGGCTATCAAAGTAAACTGGTGCAATCTGGGCAGCTCACACAACAGATACTTGTTTTCCAAAGTTCTGGAGGCCAGAATTCCAAAACCGTGGTATCTGTGTTGGTTCCTTCTGAAGACTCTGGGGGAAAGTCTGTTCCATGCCCTTCACCCAGCTTCTGGTGGTGGCTGGAAGTCCTTGGTTTTCCTAGGCCTGTCGGTGCACCACTCCAGTCTCAGCCTCCATCATTACATGCGTTCTTCTTATCTGTGTGTCTGCATGGCTTCTCTTCTTATAAGGACACCAGTCATATTGGGTTAGGGTCCTCCTTAACGACCTCATTTTAACTTGATTACATCTGCAAAGACCCTATTTCCAAATAAGATCACATTCATAAGTTCTGGGAGTTAGGGCATCAACATTTCTTTTTGGGGGAAACTCTTCAACCTGTAACAGGTTGCTCCTTGGTCCACAGGACACTGGGATGCAGTGTGGGGTGCCACTCTGTCTCGCCACTCTCCAGTCCCACCCTGTGTTGGGGCTTTCCTTTACAATGATCAAATAACACACTGTGATTGCTGGAAACATTACTCTGGAGTGGTTCTCTCTTGTAAGGAACACTGAGGCAAGTTTGTGTGTGTGGCTATGTTCTGCATCTCATCTGGTGGTGGCTACATGGGCATACACATATGTAAAAATTCATCCGTACACTTTAAGATTGGTATTTTACTGTAGGTCGATGACAACTCAAAGGTGTTTTAAAAATGCTTCTGGACCAAATCTAGCACATATTTTCTGTGGCATGTGTATGACAGGAATTCTTAAGTGCCTTGATGTGACACTGAGCCATGTCACACTCTGACTTACATAATATGTTGTGTTAACATCTAGTAATTACATCTGTGGGTTAATTATATATGAAGGTACTTTAAAAAGTTCATAGAAAAGTAGAATTAAAAGATAACATAAATCTTTCCAGGAACTTTTGAAATACATTTGTACATACACATGAATTAATGGTTTACCAGCAATGTTCTTTTTTCCATGCATTATTCATATAATAATTTATTAAGTTCATTTACTCATTCTGTGATTCATATTAAGAGGGTCCACTATGGCCCAGATACTGAAGTAATTTCCATAGGGACAAAGATGACTCAGACCTGGTCCCTGCCTTTGAAACACTCTCTATTGATGGATACAGACATGGACAGTTACATGAACAAGAGTCATGTCTGTGGACCTAAGGGCACAGAGGGCAGGGCACTGGCCAGTGGCAGCCAAGGCAGAGATGGCCGAGGGAGGGATGGAGATACAGAATTTCAATGACAGATGCAGGTTCCAGGCAAGTATGTGAAAAATAGAAAGAAATGATCGTGTGACAAGGATATACATTTCGTGTGTGTATATGTGTGCATGCGCCTGTGCACTTGTGTGAATGAACATATAAACACACAGATGCACATTCACATATGCACACATGCGTTTGCACACACATGCCATTACCCGTGCATGTATGTATTTGCAGTGATCCTCCCACCTCCCGGAGGCTGGAGGTGGGATCCCTTGCTTGTCTGGTCAGTGCCAGGCCCTAGTTGTGCTGTTGGGAGCAGAACAGAAAGCAGAAAGGCAGCAGATGAGAGTAGGCAAGGCTGTTCTATCAGAGGCAGATGCGAGAGAGGAGCAGGGAGTGTCTGCAAGTGGAGGGAGCTGGTCAGGACGTGACGAGCAGCTGTGAGCCCCGAGCTTCAGGGGAGGGGAGGGTCAGAGGGAGGCCTGGGTCCTTCCTGGGTGGGGCACACTCCACCCGCCTGCTTCCTCCCTCCATGAAGCTTCACCTTCCTCTCAGGGTTTGGGGAGCTGTGTTTGGCTCCTGGTGGATGCCGCCCTGCTGAGCCAGTTCCTAGGGCTGGAGCAGAAATTTGGGTTCATTTGGGTTACAGCAATAATAGGTTTTGTTTGTTTGTTTGTTTGTTTGTTTGTTTGAATCTAGTGCTTTTAAGAAGCCATCTCCTGTACAGACATTATCTCTAATTTTCAAAATAAGCTTGTGAGACTGACTTTTAAGTATTTAACTTTACAGAGGAAGAAATGGAGGCACGGAGATATTTACCTGCACAAACTGCCACTGGTTCGCCTGTGCCAAGGCCCTGCTTTTGCTGTTATGTCATGCTGCCTCTCCAAAGTCAACACGCCGGCTTTTCAGGATCATCACCTGTGGAGCCACATCCAGACGTGAAGGCCATTCTGTTGATATTCTTCATCGTACACAGCAGGGGGGTTCTAGTGTAAGCTTGAACACTGCATGGCGGCCCCTCACCCCATCATCCAGCGGTGCATCTCAGGTCCTGAGGGACCCTATGACTCTGTTCCCATCACATCCTACAGCTTAGTCCAGAGCCAGGAGCACAGGACCCATGGGCATCTGCTCTAGGACCCTTCGCAATCCAGGAGGGTCATGAAATACAGTGTGGTTTCTGCTAAATGTGTTCACAAATGCTATCTCAGTGAAATCGCACAGCGACCCTACTCAGCAGGAAAGGCTATCCCACCTTACTAGTGTGGAACTGGATTCCAGGTGACAGAGCATTTCACTCAGTCCCACCCAGTATTTAACTCGCCCATGGACTCTGCACCCAGTGAGGGCTGTTGTCCCTTCTCCACACTCTCAGTGGCTCATGCTCACCGCCCGTCTCCTGAGACCTAGAGGGCTTTCTTCACGGATCTACAAATGTGCACTTGTGTCCACAGTCGCTCCCAGGACTGGGAGGATGAGCGGACACCTTCTGCCCTCGTAGCAGGGTGAGCATCTCTGCACTTGCACTCGCCTCAAGTCAGGCCCCCGCGCAGGTGATGAAACTGCACATCCGTCCCTGGCCTGTCATCCTCCAGCTGAGAAGCAGCGATCTAAGATTCAGCAGGTGCTTCTGACCACACCGACCATGCTTCCTTGTTCTACAGTGTAGATTCTTCTCAAGGAGCGTGATATTTTAAGTTCAGATTAGTTTCAGTTTTAATCGCTATTCTATTGATTAATTTTAATGTGTGTATTCCACTGTGGGGAAACTATTGGGTATTTCAAAAGGTCAATAATCCAATCAGAGAATATGGGTCCAGAATCACGACTAGGGAATCACCTATACAGTGAGATTCTGTAAATCCTGAGGATCCTTGCCTGGTATTCCTGGAATCGGACACTGTTGCTGCCTCTCCCATCTCAAATTCCCCCATCAGCATTGCCCATTTAAAAGCAAACAGCTGGGTGCCTGGGATAACACTTGAAGGTCTCAGCCACTTAAACCTTGTTATTCCTCAGATCCTATCAACAAGATCTTAGCAGAAAGTTCAGGGAGACCCCTAAAGAACTCAGCATGCTTGGTCAGCGTCCCCTGGGGCAGAGGTGGGAGCAGAACTGGAGAGAACAGACGTAAGTCTCACAGACCTCATGAGCTTTGCCCTTTGGTATGGGTGACAACTCGCTCTTAACTATGATATTCTACTCCTCAGGCACAGGCCTCCCTTCTCAAATCTCCATTGCAAAGTCAGCCTGGGTCAAGGGAAAGTCACCACGTCTGGGAGAACAAGGGATTGAAATCAAAGGGAACTGAGGAAGTCCTGAGGAGGCTCCAGAATGTTCCCACATGGTTGTGTGATGAGAAAGAACACACCTACCCCCAGACTGGACTCGTCTCCAGAGGACTTTCAAAACCTCCAAGGCCAGCTTCGGTTGCAGGGCAGGTTTCGGGCCCCACTGTCCTTGCCAGTAGAGTCCCTGTGCAGGGATGCTGAGTTCTACAATTGAGCTGGAAATGCACTTTTGAAAAACTGGCTTTTGTAAATTTATATTGAATGTTAAATGTGCTACTAACTTAAAAATAAGTATATCACCTAGTAACGCACATCTAGTAATTAGTAACCGAACAGTAGTAGTGGTATCTTTTTTTTCTTTTTGTATTCTGCAAGAAAGAATATCTGATTTTAATTCAAATGGCAAGAAAAATGAAGAAATTGGATTTTAATTTATATTTATCCTACTTATGAGGACTTTTAAAATCATCAGTTGCTGATGAGCATCTCTAGATCTAATGACCAAAACACCTTATGTACACAGTGAGGAGCTGCTCACTAGAAGTTTCTGTGCCATGGTGGGGTGGGGAGGTCAGCCTGCTAGCTGGAGTCTGTATCAGAACAGCCTTTCTCTTAGCTTCAATGCTTTATATTCAACAAATGACCATCTTCCATAAAATAAAATGTAAAGTTGCTTTACAATTAAAAAAGTAATACGAAGTGAATTTTAGCTAAAAACAAGTCAGCCAGCAGTCCCAGCTGCCAGAGCGTATCCACTCTGGGGCCAGATTCAAGTGGCCCGGACTCAGGCCCTGCCGGAGCTGGGCTCACAGCACCTGCTCCATCCTCACGACTTCTCCATCTCCACACCTGAACTGCAACCTGCTGGCCTGACCCAGCAGTTTAGAGAGATGCCTGTCTCAGGACCAGGCCGGGGACCCCTCTCCTTCCTCCTCAGTTCCTGGCTTTGTCTCCCAGCCACACTGCAACTCACCCCTCATTCAGCTGCAGCTTGTGGTTATTGCTGGGCAAACACCTGCCTCCGGAGTTCTGGGACATGGGCCGACAAGCTCAACACACAGAGTCAACCCCTGCCTCAGCCCCGCCCACAGGCCAGTGCTCCCACAGAGGAAACTGAGGCAAGGCTGCAGACAGAACCACAGTTCTGCCATAGCACGGGGCTGCATGCAGCCTGGGAGAGGTATTGGAAAGTGCCCTTTCCCCTCCAGAGTGCTTGGTCCAGGTGAGTTGGATAAGGGAGAAAGCAGGCTAGGTGAAAATAGAGAATAGCACTATTAATCTATCCAACCACAGCAGGCCAGGCCCAGCACCCCGAGTCCTCACACCCACACTGTCCTCCTGGAGAGGTCAGGGAAGTCCCTTCACTTAGGTGATTAGCATGGACCCAGGATTTCTGACTGGAGTCAGACTCCCCGAGGGGCCATGACCTGCAGTTCTGCTCTTTATCCCTTTTGTAACTGGTTTTCCTCTCTGTTTTCCTCTTTCACCTTCACAACGACAGCTTATTTATTTTATTGACAGTATGCATTGCTGAGGGATTCCCTCAAGAGCATCCTGGCCATTCTGGGAAGAAAGGCCCTCTGTACCTCCATTCTCGTCTCGAGGGGCATTGGCCATGGAAGGTGCATGCCATGCTCCCAGGCCAGTGGTGACTCAGAGCCTCTTCCTCGGCATGACAGTCCATGCTGCCCAGGTGGGGTGGGCACAGGTCAGAAACACAGAATGGAATGTCTTTCCATCTCTTAGTGTCTTCTTTAGTTTCTTTCAGAAGTGACTTGTAGTTCTCATTGTAGAGATCTTTCACCTCTTTGGTTAGATTTATTCTTAGGTTTTTTTTTTTTTTTTTTGGAGACTATTGTAAATAGGCTTGCTTTCTTGATCTCCTTTTCTTCTAGTTTGTTGTTGGAGTATAAAAATGCTACTGATTTTTGTATGTTGATTTTATATCCTGCAACCTTACTGAATTCATTTATCATCTCTAAGAGTTTTTTGGTAAAGTTTCTTGGGTTTTCTATGTATGGAATCATGTCATCTGTGAACAGAGACGATTTGATTTCCTCATTACCTATGAGATGGAAAGATGTTCCTTGTTCATGGATTGGAAGAATCAATGTAGTAAAAATGTCCATGTTACCCAAAGCCATTTACAGATTCAATGCAAATCCCATCAAAATACCAATGACATTCTTCACAGAAATAGAAAAAGCAATCCTAACATTCATATAGAACAGCAAAAGACCCCGAATAGCCAAAGCAATCCTGAGCAAAAAATGTACAGCTGGGGGCATTACACGTCCTGACTTCAAACTATATTACAAATCTGTAGTAACAAAAACAGCATGGTACCGACATAAAAACAAACATGTGGACCAATGGAACAGAATACAGAACTCAGAAATCAGCCCACATACTTACAACAAACTGATCTTTGACAAAGGCACCAAGAATGTACATTGGGGAAAAGACTGCCTCTTCAATATATTGTGCTGGGAAAATTGGATATACATGTGTAGAAAAATGAAACTTGATCTGTACCTTAGACCATATACCAAAATCAACTCAAAATGGAATCGAGACCTAAATATAAGGCCTGAAATTTTAAATCTCCTAGAAGAAAATGTAGGGAAATGCTCCAGGATTTAGGACTGGGCAATGACTTTATGAATAACACTTCAAAAGCACAGGCAACAAAAGAAAAAATAAACAAATGGGATTATATCAAACTAAGAAGCTTCTGCACAGTACAGGAAAAAATCTATAGAGTGAAAAGACATCCTACAAAATGGGAGAAAATACTTGCAAAATGTGCTTCTGACAAGGGATTACTATCCAGAATATACAAAGAGCTCAGACAACTTTACAGCAAAAATGTAAACTAATTAAAAAATGGGCAAAAGAGCTGAATAGACATTTCTCCAAGGAAGACATACAAACGGCCAACAGGTATATGAAAAAATGCTCAACATCACTAGTCATCAGGGAAATGCAAATCAAAACCACTTTGAAATATCACTTCACCCCAATCAGACTGGCTATCATAAAAACGACAGAGAGTAATAAATGCTGATGAGGATGTGGAGGGAGAAGAATCCTCCTGCACTGTTGGTGGGACTATAAATTAGTACAACCATTAGGGATAACAGTATGGAGGTTCCTTAAACAACTACAGATAGAACTGCCATATGATCCAGCAATTCCACTCCTGGGGATGTATCCAGAGGATTGGAAAACATCAGGTCGAAGAGATACCTGCACTCCCATGTTTACTGCAGCTCTATTTACAATAGCCAAGATATGGAACCAACCTAAATGTCCATTGATGGATGACTGGGTAAGGAAATTGTGGTCTATGTACACAAAGAAATACTACTCAGCCATAAAAAAGAATGAAATTCTACCATTTGCAACAACATGGATGAGCCTGGAGAAAATTATCCTAAGTGAAACAACCCAGATACAGAAAGAGAAATACGTCATATTCTCACTCACAACTGGGAGCTGAACCCATAAATAAACAAATGAACAATAAAGAGAGACAGACAGAAATAAAGAAACAACGATCACAACAATATGTTGAACTTTTAAAAAACTAGAGGTGGAAAAGGGGAGGGGAGGGGGACTGATGAGGAGTTGGTCAACAGACACGAAGAATGATTGCACATGGTAATGATGACTAAGCTGACCGTCCTGATCTCACCACCACATTGTACACGAGGATCGAAAGTCAACATTGTACCCCACATGTATGTATAATAAAAAGTTAAAATTAAAAAAAAAAAAGAAACAGAAGATCGGAGGCAGGAAAGGGCAAGCAGGCCAGTGAAGGCCCCCTAGGAGAGGCTGCAGCTGGAGACTGAGTCACACCAGATGCTGCAGGATGCAGAGGAGAAAAGGGTCCGGAGAGAAGGGGACTGTGGAGGGAAAGGGATGCAAATCTCCCCATGTCCCTTTTCAATGAGCACCTCTGCACATGATGCCTGGAAACCTCCTGATCCCCCCACTGGCTAGGAGGCTGACTTCATGTGCACGGCAGGAGACGGTGACCACATACCAAGTCCAGAGGAGCCTGCGGGCTCCAGACACCCAAATGTGCTGGCTGTCCCCTTCTCTGTCCCTGCCCTGCTGGAAGAGAAGGTCTTCACATTCATTCACCATTTCCTTTGATGACCTCTTCTCTCTCCTTCCTGGGGTGAGAGAGATCAAGTGAGTCACACACAGAGGGAGAGGAAAGGGTGCCTTTCCCCCACCTGGGAGGGTCTGGGCAGGCATTTGAGATGAGACACGGGAAGGCCAGCCCAGCCGCCCCCTCCCGGAAGAGGCTGAGCAGCTGCTGCACCCCCATTCCAGGAACCCGCTGCAGGAGAAAGCTAAAAGCCTCTGCACCGTCGCCAGTTCATTAAATGGCTCATGCTGAATTAATCTTTTGTTTCTACTTAATGGAGGTTACAGTGAATGGAAGGAGGTGAGAGCCCAGGGTATGTGGGGCTCGGTGTGAAATCACCATGGGAACGGCTGCCTGGTCACCAATCGGTGATTAACTGCCTGGTGCCCACCCCCGGAATTTCTCATCTGAAGAGGCGCATGGTCCAGGTGGCATGGCCGAGTGTGGGTGGTAAATAGCCCACGGGTCACCCGCCTGGAGCCTCATCCGTAATGCCTGTCCCCTGCCTGCCCGCCTCGTCCCTGGGGACTGCTGGAATCAGCGAGAATCGGCTGAGTCAGGAGCTTTCAGTGTGAGCAGAGAGCGTGTCTGCCAGGGCTGTTTGCACAGCTGACATTGTCAGGGGATGGGGTGGGAGGATCCACCCGCAGAGCAGCCAGGGCTCCACTCAGTGGCCTGGAAGGCCATTTAGATCATGGCTACTCAAAGGAGGCCTGGAACCTGCAGCATCAGCATCCCGGAGCTTGTTAGAAATGCAAAGCATCAGCCCCGGGCAGCCCCAGGAATCAGATGCTCCTGGGGTAGATGCAGCCAGCTGGGGTTTAACAAGCCGGGGCTGGGAGTATGATGGGTGCTCCAGGCTGAGAAGCCCTGAATGGGTTTCCCAGAGGAGGAGAGATTCTGCTGTAAGACAGGCTGCTGGAGTCCAGGGCAGGCAGGGCCAGGGGGCCGGGAGTGTGGACAAAGCTGTGTGGAAAAGGCTGGCTGTTCCAGCCACCAGGACACACCTTTCTTCCAGAAAATTCTTTTCACAGAATCATATGGCTAGGACAGAAGCAAATGCTTTTTATTCCAATGATTTTCATACATGTTTTTAATCCATATGATTTTTTAAATATGGAATTGTATATGTGACCCCAATGGCATTAGAGCAGATGCAAGAGCAGATGTTCTGCTGGCAACAGGGGAGGCTCTGATCATGCAGTCTGAGAAGTCCCACAGTCTGCCATCTGCAAGCTGGAGACCCAGGAAAGCTCATGCTTTCCAAAGGCCTGAGAACCAGAAGCACCGATGTCCAAGGACGGGAGATGATGAACATCCCAGCTCAAGCAGGGAGAGCAAATCCGCCCTTTCACCACGATTTTGTTCTATTCATGCCCTCAAAGACTGGGAGATGCCCACCCGCATTGGGGAGGGCAATCTTCTTTACTGAGTCTCCTGGTTCACATGGTGATCTCCTCCGGAAACACCCCACAGACACTCCCAGAAATGATGCTTTGCAGCTTTCTGGTCATCCGTGGCCCCCAGTCAAGCTGACTCACACAACTTGCCATGACGCCTGTCTCTCCTCCTGTGTTTGTTGGGAGGCCCCTCCTTCTCAGAAGCCCCTTCCATCACCCTCTCACACCTCCCCTCCTCTCAGCAAGCGCCCGCCAGTGCACACCCCTGCTCGTGGGCCATCCCAACAGCAATGAACCTTCTCTCCACCCCTCGTTCTCTGCCCGCTGCCACTGTCTTACCCCTTCTCTCCACCACAGCTTCTCCAGAAAGTTGACCTAAGTTGCTGTCTGCATTTCTCCATGTCCTGTTAATTCTTTATAAACTGGTCTCTGGAAAATGCTCTCATCAAGAGGAGAAATGACTTCCTCATTGTTAAACTCAATGGAAGATTTTCAGGTCTTATAATACTGAATCTTTTAGCAACATGAGACTATCAATTTCTTTATTGTTTACTGAAAAATCTCTTCTCCAGGATTCCTTGACACCAACTGCTATGGTGTTTGCCTTCACCAGTGCATTAGTCAGCTTGGGTCACCATGACAAAATACAATAGGTTCCGTGGCTCAAACAACAAAAGACTTATTTTCTCACAGTTCTGAAAGCGGAAGAAGTCCACAACGTGTCCATTGGGTTGGCTTCCTCTGAGGCCTCCCCTGGCTTGCAGACAGCTGCTGTGTCCTCTCATGCCCCTCCCTCTCTGCACATGCACCCCTGTGTCTCTCTGTACATCCAAATTTCTTCTTCTTATAATGACACCAGTCATATTGGATTAGGGTTCACCCCGACAGCCTCATTTTAACTTAATTACCTCTTTAAAGGCCCTATCTCCAAATAAGGTCACATTCTGAGACTAAGGGTGTTGGAACATTAATGTATGAATTTTTGGGGACACAATTCCGCCCCTAACATTGAGCTCTTTTATGAGCCTCTTCTCCCCAGCCTGACAATGCTCAGGGTCCTGTCCTGGGCTCTCATCCTTGCTAACTCTCCCTTTGACAGTGTTGCCATCTTCCATGACTTCCATAACCATACATTAATGTACCTGCTGGATGTAGCACTTGGATATCACACAGGCAATGTAAATTCAGCATTTTCTACACTAAAGTGAGCGTCATTTCTGAAAAATGTGTCTGCTCCTTATTCTGTGCTCCATATCTCAGTGAATTCATTTATGTACTCATCCACCCACCCATCTATCCATCCGAAAAATATTTACTGAGCACTGTGTCTGAACTGTCTTTACACTCACACAGCTTACAGTAGACTGAGTGTCAGATTTTAGTTAAATAATCTCATGAACCAATGGAAAAATTTATCGGCAATAGGTACTAGGAAGGAGAGATATACAGACACATGAGAGCCTATGCCAGGGAGGTTTGATCAGCTCACAAGGGAAAGGGAAGTTTTCCAACAAGATGTGACACCCCCAGGCTAATACTGGAAGTATGAGTGGACAGAGGGGAGCAAACCAGCTCCACCCGATGTAAGAATGCATGCAAGAGCCGGACGGGGACAGTGGGTGACAAGAACGAGTCTGTGTGAGCAAGGAGAGGCCATACCATGCCTAGTATTGGATACAGGGAGCACATTTTTATGTGAAAATAATAGAAATCCACTGAAGGGCTTTGAGTAGCGGGTGACGGTACAAGGTTTTCACTTTGAATTGTAAGTCACTTGGCTATCTTATGGTGCGTGCATGAGAGAGGGCGGGAGGAGGAGGGGCGGTACTATGGCCGTATTGCAGTGTCCTGGCAGCTTCCACCAGAGCAGAGGTGGGGGGATGCAGACACGGATTTCAGTGTGAGACATACAGGGAAAGAAAACCGCACAACTCTGCGATAGGTTGAATTTGAGAAGCAGGAAAGGGAAAGAGGTCGAAAGGATCCCCAGTCTCAGGCTTGTACAATTGGAAGAGGTCTGCGTGAGAGGACCAGGGTGCACTTGAGACACAGCAGAGGGGATGACAGGGAAGCTGAATATCAGAGCTGGGGGTCAGGTCTAGGCTGGAGAGCTCAGGTACGGAGGGGTGCCACGTAGGGGTGGTCTCAGTTGTGTGTGAAGAGGCCATCTACAGAGCACGGGTGAGGAGAGACAAACGAACATTTGGGCCTGGGAACTCCTAGAAGAGGAAGATGCACCAGACGGATAGTGGAGGCACAGCTGTGTGACAGGGCAAAACAGGAGTCTGGGTCATAGGAAACGGAGAGTCTGTGACCGATTGCGGAGGAGTGAAAGCTCTCGGCCGTATTCGGCAAGCCGAGGCCATCGTCCACTTTGGCAGAAGTGGTCACGGAGGCACGATGGAGGCTGGAGCCAGGCTGGAGCACACCGAGGAATACATGGACAGGATGAAGTGGGAAGCATGTGTATGCAGGCCTCCTCCCAGAAGCATGCCTGAGAAGGAGCGTAGAGGACAGCACGGAGTGGGTTGAGGGAGGTTTGCAGCCACTTCGCTTACCTGTTTTTAAGAATGGTGTTGTTGGATGGAGAAAGTGTGGGGTACCCAGTTCCTCTCCCACCCTTCTACCTCTCCTTCTGGGGAGTGGGTGGCTGCAGGCTCTAACTTGGGTCTCTCCCAGGCATTGCCCTAACTGCAGAGTTCTGTCTTGTGCAACCTCACCACCTTGTATGGGTGCCCTCATCAATGACAGTCATGGCAGGACTGTAAACCTTCAGTAACCCTAGTCCAGCGAGGAAGCTCTGAGGGGCATCCCAGCTCCAGAGCTGCCCAAGGCAGTGGCTGATGATGGGCTGATGGGGGGATTGGCTGATTGATGGATTGGCTGATTGGTGGGCTGGCAGATTGGTGGTTGGCTCTGACATTTTATTTTGCTTGTCCTGATGACGTCACTCCTCACAGGAGCCATCTCAAAATTTCTTTCCCAGCTAACCCAACCTGTGCTGCTGGATCAGGAGGTTTCTCTGTCGGGAACACTGTAGTCCTCTATCTGCTCTAGGTCCCAACCCAGCACTCCCATCCCCTGCTTCAGGAAGCCCACGGGAAGCTGGGCTCTCTACTGACAGCCCTTGCACACTGGACATGGACCGTGGCTGAGTCATGTGTCATTCCAGTGCACACACGCACTTCCACCACACTCTTGACTGTATCATTGTTGATGGCGTCCTACAACCACACCAAATCCTCCATTTCTTCTGTGTATTTTGCATTAAAGTTAGCAGTTTTCATCCATGAAATCTGGAAGAAAAAAATGAAAAAATTATTAATGATGACTGAAATTTTTTTTTTGAATGTGACAAAATGAAATGAAGAAAGACTATTAACCTGTTTGATAAAGTCTGAGCTTTGTATCTCGAGGTGCCTGCCAGTGAACGATATAAAGGAAGGAAAGAGTAATCAATAAAGTATTAGAAGCTGATAAAATTCCCTTAATAATATATAGAACATTATAAACATCCCTAAGCCTCAGAGTATCAAACAACAGTTACATAAATTAATGCTATTTGAATAAAACTATAGCCTCAGAAAATTGTATATTATTGGGAATTTGAAGGAAAGGAAAAGTTATAGCCATCATTCGGGTGGATTATTAGAACCACTCTTTCCAGGAAAGTTACTTTCTTGATATGCAGTCCATGAGTATTGTGATTGTCTTTTGATATTATCTCCTACTCAATTCCAAGGTGATGTTTAGAGGGCCAGCAACATGCCTGCATCACTCATGTTATAACCTCCAGCACGTAGTACATAACTTGGCATAAGTAGGTGCCCAGTAAACGTTGGATGAGTGGGTGGGGAGATGGATGGGTAAACGGAAGAAGAGATGTGTGAACAGACAGAAGACTGTGTGTGCATACTTACCTCTTAAATTTTGAAGAGTGGATAGTGAGACAAATTGTCAAAATCTGGCATACACACTTCTAAGTAAATTGTGCATATTCTAAAGATTATCAGGGCACTAAACTTCTGGAAAGATAGGCAGTATGTGATCACTAAGATATTGTAATACCTTAACTAATGGCAGAGCCCCACCTTGGACGGAATTCCACCCCAAATCAACCCAGTTACCAGAACTATTGATCTACTTCTCCAGTCATTCAAGAATCCATTATTATATTCATACAATGAGTGTGACATTAGAATAAATGAGACCTGACCAGTGTTACAAGACTATCTTCTGTATAATTTCCACAATTTGTTTGCTTCTTTTTGTCACATCTTTGATTTCTCTTTGCTTTTTTTTATAGGTGATAGTTGCATAGTGTGCTGACATTATTTTTCCTCCACGTCTAATATTGCAAAACACATTATTACTATTACTAATACTAACATTTTTTATCTATGCTTTACATATGACTTATTTTGTGCTAGACATTTTGCTAGATGTGTGATATACATGAAAACTTTCTCATAACTCTGACAGGATACTATATCCATAGGTTAATTGTGTAAAGTGTGGTTGAATAGATTAAGGTTCTATAGATAGACAGATAGACAGATGGAGAATTTGAATCCACGTCAGTCTGATGCCAAGCCTGGTGATTTAATAGGCTTTAATTTATTTACCACTGCCCAGGTGAAATAGACATTAATTCACTGGACAGTTGCTTTGTTAAATCAAAACAAATCAAAGTCATTAAAAACAAAAAGCAAAGACTTGCTTTGTTAAATCAAAACAATTCAAAGTCATTAAAAACAAAAAGCAAAGACTTGCTTTATTAAATCTAGTTTTGGAACATGATGGTACGAGCGACATAGAGACTATCCAAGACCTCACTAGTAATTCTGCTCACATACCCAGAGGAGTAGTCATGAGTGCCTATTCTCTAATAGAGTTTGGGTTAATGCAGGTTCTTACCAAAGGTCTACCCATTTCTCTAAAGTTTTATTTGCTTTGGGGAATACTCTTGCCTATGTTGGTATACCAGTTGCTTTTGCCAGGCTCCTATCCAATCAGAATGGCCTCAGTCACAGAAGACCCATTATTTCTACCACAGAAAAAATTTCCTTTCTGCCACCGCCACCACCCACAGATTCAGCACCTCCTGACGTTGCACCCTGGTCTCTTATGTGTCACCAGGATGGAAAAGAACACAGGATTTGTAACCATGAGCTGGTGTTAGTGTAGTTTGGCCCATTGCCAGAAGTTTTGAAAACTTGTGTGACCTTCCTTTATCTCAACTTCATCATATATTAAAGAAAGAAATAAATATCCACCTGGAGAAGTTGTTATGCCATAGCCTGGAATAAGATAATAGAGGTTACATCATGAATTCTAGAATTCACATATAAGATGTTGTTATGGTTACCTTTGCTTTGCAGCACTGATTACACTGTAATTTTTCCAGTCAGTCACTGAGAGCACGAAATATACTTACTCCAGGTGAGGTTTTCCATAAAAATAAATACAATAGAGAGAGTGATGTTATTAAGGTGGTGGAATAGATGACCGCCTTCATCACTCTCCCCCATAACTGATCAAGTTAAAGCTATTAAAATGTAAAAACTGTCTTCCTGAGGTTTCTGAAGGTCATAGAAAGAGGCAAAGAGACCCACAGAGATCCCAAAGGCATGAAAGGCCATGGCAAGAGGGAGGAGGGACCTCTCTAACTGTTCTAAGGCCTAGCTGATCTGCAGATCATCACCTACAGGCAAGGAGCAGCTGCCATCACACACGGAGCAGATATCAAGACCAGAGCCACAGCAGCACCCTTTGTGTAAAGCTACTTGGAGTCTGAAGGGGAGAAGGGTGCTTTGGAGTCCACCATCCCATCTCCCAGGCCAGAAAAGCCACCAGTAAGCCTTTCCTGGACCCACGTAGGAAGGAAGGACAACAGCCAGTGAGAGAAAGAAACTACCCACAGGTTGGTGAGTTATCACATGTGGCTTGCCCCGTTGGAAATGTTGGGTCCTGGGTGTGGGGGAGGTTGATCCAACAGGGGATCACTAGGGTGCAGCATTGACAGCTTATCTGCCTTCTTCGGGCACAGGTGCCACTCAGTGGAGACTTTTCAAGGCATTTGAACTGCAGGGGGCACAGTTTGCTAGAAAGACTCAGTCTCAGACCAGAGTTTCCACACAGCCAAATTTGGTCTGTGGTGACCCAATAAGACCCAGATGTTACTAAAAGGCTGACAATTAAAATCTGATCTGCGCAAAAAGCCTTCCCCAATCTGAAAATCAGCAGCAAAGCAGCAATTTAGCTCAGTCGTGGAACTCATGTTCCGGTCCCCACAGGAATCTTCCCTCCATTTGGGAATTAACTACAGGACAATAATTGGTTCCAGTACAGAGTTTAAGTGGTGATGGTGGCTATTAATCCACCACAAAACAACAGCAACAGCAACAACAGCAAAAATCATAGCCCAGAGACAAAGCTCTGATATTAACCAGTAAAGTTGAAACACCACCAAAGCAATCTGAAAGAAAACAACACTAAAGAGTAGCAAGAAAACATCTGAAGGTGCATAACTCACTAGTAAGGTAGGGACACAGAAAATCTAAGAATACTTCAGTACTGTAAGGAGGATGAATCAACCACTTACATTCTTAGTATGAAAACTAACAGACAAACCTAAAAAGACATTAACAAATACAACAGCTGTATAAGAGACAGGCAGTATTAAAAGATGCAACTTAAAACAACAAAATGTCAAAAAGTGTGGGGTGGGGGCAGTGATGCCAAAGCATAGAGTTATCATTGTTTTTTTTTTCTTTTTTCTTAGATATCAAAGTTAAGCTGTTATTAGTCTAAATGGATCTTTTATAACTAGAACATGCTTTCTGTAAGGCTCATGCTAATCATAACACAAAAACTTTCAAGAGATGTAGTAAAAATAAATAGGAAGAAATCAAAATATACTGTTAGAGAAAACCACTTAACAACAAAAGAAGACAAAAAGACCCAAAACATAGCACACTTGGGAGAGTATGGCTCTGATAACACCAAGATCAAGGTTTCAGATCCCCTTACCAGCCAAAAAAAAAAAAAAAAAAAAAAAAAAAAAAATTCAGAAAGAAGAAAAAGGATATACAAAACAACCAGAAAAAAGTAACAAATGATACTAATAAGTCCGTATGTATTAATAATTACTCTAAATGTAAATGGATTAAATTCTCCAATTAAAAAGATGGTGACTGAATGAATTATAATACAAGAACTAATAATATGCCACCTACAAGAAACTCACTTCACCCATAAAGGCACACACTGACTAAAAGTTAAGGAATGGAAAATGATAATTCAGCAAGTTGAAACCAGAAAAGAACAGGAGTAGCTATACTTATATCTGACAAAATAGATTTCAAGCCAAGGAAAGTAGGAAAAGATAAGGATGCCCTTTATAAAACAATAAAGGGATCAGTTCAAGAAGATAAAACAATTCTAAATATATACACATCTAACACTGGAGAACCCAGATATACAAAGCAATTACTGTTAGAACTAATGGGAGAGATAGACTCCAACACAATAATAGTTTGGGACTCAAGAAGCCCACTTTCAGCAAAAGACAGATGACTGAGACAGAAAATTCACCAAGAATTATCAGAATTAATCTCTACTATAGATCAATTGGATTTAACAAACATTTATAGAACATTTCATCTAACAGCTGCAGAATACACGTTCTTCTCAATAGCACATGGAACATTCTCTAGAATAGACCATACGTGAGATCACAAAACAAGTCTCAACAAATTTAAAGAATTGAAGTCATATCAATTCTCTTGTTCATGCACAAGAGAATAAAACCAGAAATCAACCACGAAAGAGACAGTGAAAGCTATACAAATACATAGAAATTAAACAGCATTCTCTTAAGCAACAAATGGGTCAAAGAAGAAATTTAAAAAAAAAAAATTCTTGGAGAAAATGTAAATGAAAACACAGCATACAGGAATCTATGAGACAAAAGCAGTTCTAAGAGGGAAGTTTATAGCAGTAAGTGCCTGCATCAAAAAAGAAGAAAGAATTCAAATAAGCAATCTAATGTTACACCTCAAGGAACTAGAAAAACAAGAAGAAACTAAATCCAAAATTAGTAGAAGGAGAGAAACAACAAAAATCAGAGCAGAAATAAATGAATTAGAGACTAAAAAAATACAAAAGATGGTTGAAACAAACAGTTGCTTTTCTGAAAAGACAAATAAAACCTATAAACCTTTAGCTAGACTAACAAAGAAAAAAAAGAGAGAAGACTCAAATAAAATCATAAATGAAAAAGGAAACATAACAATTGTTAACAGAGAAATAGAAAGGATCACAGGAGACTACCTAAAACAACTGTCTGTGAACAAACTGGAAAACCTAGAAGAAATGGATAAATTCCTGGATACATACAACTTACAAAGTTGAATCATGAAGAACTAGAGAATCTAAGCACAACAGTAAAAGCAATCAGATTGAAACAGTAGTAAAAAGTCTCCCAACAAAGAACACCCAGGAACCACATGGCTTCCCTGCTGGACTCTCCAAAGTGTTTCAAAAAGAGCTGATACCAATTTGTAAAATGCTCCCCCCAAAGAAAGCCAAACATTCCCAAAAAATGAAGAGGAGGGAATACTTCCAAACTCATTCTATGAGGTCAGCATACCATCATACCAAAACCAGAAAAACACACAAGAAAAAGAGAAAACTACAGACCAATAACGATTATGAACATAGATGCAAAAACCCTCAACAAAATACTAGTGAACTGAATCCAACAGCACATTAAAAACATCATTCACCATGATAAACTGGAATTCATAACAGGGGTGCAAGGATGATTTGACATATGCAGATTAATAAACGTGATACATCACATCAAATGATCATATGAGAAAAAAAAGCATATGATCATCTCAATAGACACAGAAAAAGCATTTGATAAAAATCCAACACTGCTTTATGATAAAAACCCTACACTGAACAAATTAGGTATAGAAGGAATGTACCTCAATATAATAAAGGCCATATATGAGAAACCTACAAGTAATATCATACCGAATGGACAAGAGTTAAGGGCTTTTTCTCCAAGATCTGGAACAAGACAAGGATGCCCACTTTCCCCACTCTTATTCAACATAGTCCTGAAAGTTGTAGTTGGTACAACTGGAGACAGGAGAAAGCAACAAAGTTCATCTAAATTGGAGACAGGAGAGTCCCTATTTGCAGATGACATGATCATATACACAGAAAACCCTGAGGATCCCACCAAAAAATTAATAGAACTTATAAATGAACTCTGTAAAGTGGCAGGACACAAAATCCACACACCAAAAATCAATAGCATTTCTATACAGCAATAACAAAAGAAATCTAGAGGAAGAAACGGAGAAAGTAATCCCATTCACAACAGCTACTCAAAAAATGAAATACCTGGGAGAAAATTCAAACAAGGAGGTGAAAGAACTCTACAATGAGAACTGTAAAACTGAAGAGGACACAAATAAATGGAAGGATATGCCATGTTCCAGTGTCAGAAAATATAACATTATCGAAATGTCCACACTCCCCAAAGCAATCTACAGATTCAGTGAAAACACTATCAAAATACCAATGACAGTCATCACAGAAATAGAAAAAAAAGATCCTAAAATTTGTATGGAACCACAAAACACCCTGTATAGCTAAAGCAAATTTGAACAACAGCAAAAACAAAAACAACAAAAAACAAAAGCAGGGTCATCACACTCCCTGACTTTAAAATATACTATAAAGTATCTTAACCAAAACAGCATGGTGCTGGCTTAAAACAGACAAATAGATCAGTGGAATAAAATAGAGTACCCAGAAGTAAACCCACACATTTACAGATTACTGATTTTCAACAAAGGCACCAACAGCATACAGTGGGGAAAGGACAGCCTCTTCAATAAATGGTGCTGGGGAAACTGGACTTCCATATGTGGAAGGTTGAAGCCACATTCCTGTATCTCACCATAATCGAAATTCACCTCAAAATGAATTAAAGACCTAAATTAAAGACCTAATAAATTAAAGACCTGAAACTTTGAAATGCTACATAAAATGGGAGCTGACAAAGCTTTTTGAATAAGACTACAAAGGCACAGACAACTAAAACAAAAATACACAAATGGGACTTCATCAAACTGAAAGCTTCTGCACAGCAAGGGACATGTCAACAAAGTGAAGAGACACCTACAGAACGGGAGAAAGTGTTTGTAAGCTGCACATCAGACAAGGGGCTAATATCCAGAATATATAGGAAACTCAAAGAGCTCAACAGCAAAAGAACAAATAACCCAATTTTTAAAAGTGGGCAAAGTTCCTGAACAGCCATCTCTCAAAAGAAGACATGGCCAACATTCACTTGAGAAAATGCTCAACATCACTGATCATCAGAGAAACGTAAATTAAAACCACAAAGAGATACCATCTCACCCCAGTTGGAATGACTGTTATCAACAGAAAAGAAAATACCAAATGCTGATGAGAATGTGGACAAAAGCAAACTCCTACATTGCTGCTGAGAATGTAAATTAGTACAGCCACTGTGGAAAACAGAATGGAGTTTCCTACGAGAACTGAAAACTGAGCTATCCTGTGACCCAGCTATCCCACTACTGGGGTAATACCCAAGGGAAATGAAGTCAATATATCAGAAAGACTCCTGCACGCCCATGTTTGCTGCAGCACTATTCACATCAGCCAAGAGATGGAATCAGCCGAAATGTCCATCAACAGATGAGTGGATTTAAAAACTGTAGCATATATACACAATGGAATATTATTCATCTATAAAAAATGGAATCCTATCATTTTCAGCTACATGGAAGTGGAAACCATGAAGCTATCACGTTAAGTGAAGTAAGCCAGGAACAGAAAGAAAAATACTGCATGATCTCCCTCAGGTAGAATCTAAAACTAAGCCGTTCTCAGGCAGTTCTCATACAAGTCGAGAGTAGAATAACGGTTACCAGAGGCTGGGCAGGGAGCACGGGAGAAGTGGTGGACTAACAGGTACACAACTATGCTGTCTGCCCTAAGCGAATCATTGCACAGTGTATGCACGTATTGAAACAAAACACTGTACCCCACAAATACTTAAAAACAAATTTTTTTAAAAAATTAAATTAAATAAATAGATGCAATGCAAGTTTTCAGTTTGTACCAGAGTCCTCAACCTAACAAGTCTAGTGTCTTCTTTCAGTCAATTTGAACCAAGTCGTCAGAGCCCTGGGTAAACACGAAATACCCTCCCCGCTTGCAAGAGCTGTTTCTGCTCTGTGTTGGTGGCTCTGTCTGGGTCCACAGCCCAAGTTCCTGAATCAACTCTTTTCCTAGGTTGTCCCCAATCTAGGTCCACCCCAAATGAGGTGAGAGTCCACCACTAGCCTCTCCCCTCAGCCTTGAAGACATCTAATCAGGACCCCTCGGCCCTGCTGGCCCCGTCCACCACGGCCCGCGCATCCCCAGCACCTCCCTCCTCCCCACTGTGTCTCCCATCACCATGGTCAAAATAGGTCGTGTCTTGGTTCACACTTTTCTCCTGGAGTCTTCATCGTTCTCCTGAAGTCTTCTGCTTCTGCCGAGCCATCCTTGGTCCTTAAAATTTAGCAGAATAGAGACACATTAAGTGATCACATTTAAAATAATTGAAGAGCAGATACAAACAGAATATCCCCATGACTGGAGGTGTCTATTCTTCACGTTCCCCTCACACCTGCAGATGGAGAGGGTGTGGCTTTGTAGAATGACAAGGCAAAACTTCAACTCTGGCTTCTCTACAGCCACATTTTTTTTCCTCCCACATCTATTTTAAAGCATTTTTACTTTTCCATAACCCACTCCTTCTGACCCACAGTCACCTTATCTTCCCCGGATTTTTGTCCTGAATGTAGTGCCTACAGCCATTTTTTGTGTAAAAATAGTGATTGCTGCTAGCAACACAATCTTGTTTCTTACAGAGGCTGTCGAGGGTGGTAGGAGGAAGGCACGCTGGCTGCACAGGACTGTCTCATCCCTGCAAGGCAGGGAGGAGGCACAGCGGAAAGCAGATCCAGAGAGACCGAGTACCACCACTGCACAGGAACCATGTGGCCTCGGGCCAGTCTGTCCTCCTGCTCTCCGCCTCCTCATCAGGAAAGTGAAGAGGTGCACTGAATTATTCCTGATGACCCTTAAAGCTCTGACGTGGTCTGATGACCCCAGCCTCCCCGAGAGCACCCGTGCAAGCTGTCTCCCCAGACCTCAGACATTACCTCTCCACCACCTGCACGGTGCAACTCTAAGGAAAACATCAATTCGAGAGTAGCACTTCAATGTTCCCACAGAGTTTGTGTTGATCTACGATTTTTTCAATCTCCTTATCTCATATGATCCTAATAATTATATGGGGTAGGAAAAAAGATAATATCATTCCCATTCTAAGGATTAGAAAACTGAGGCACAGAGAAATTGAGTGATTTTTCCAAAATCTCCGTGCAGAGCCAGATTAAAACCCAGGCCCTTCCACACAGGTCATGCCATCAGGATTTTTGAAAAGCGCTACTATGTGTTGCCTCCATCCCCCGAACTTGGAGGGGGTCAGAGGGCACAGGTTGAGTGGACAGTACTGAGTGACCACTTCTACGAGGGGCAGCGGGGCCAACCAGCCTGGAGGGGGCCTGAGGACACAGCCTGGTTGATTTGGGCGGCCCCTCCTCTCTCTGCTGGTCTGCTGTGCTCCCCTGTAGGATTTGCAGCCTTGTGCCATCGGGAGCTGTCAGCATTCTGAGAGGAGAGAGACCTGATTGCCTTTGATTGTTCTGAGGCTTTAATTAAAACTTACTGGTTTTGCCTTGGCTGTTGCTCGAGAGGCTCTGGAGTGACGGCTACTTCACCAGAGCTTTCAAGTGTCAGTGTCCCTCTTGTCCACGCTTGGATAATGCAAAGACAGACTCATCCTCTGCACCCAGCAGGCCTCTCATCCTGTGGCAGCTGCTGCTTCTGGCCTGCTGAGGAACCAGGACAGGGGACTCCACTTCCAGAGATCACCGTGGCACAGCCCCAAGCATTCAGGTGCAAGGGATAAACACACAACGCTGTGAGTTTGGGACCCCTGCACTGAGCCCACTTCTGGACCCACGTGGGATGCAGAAAGGGGCCCTTGACCACCGCAGCTGAAAGGTGGCCTCTCATCCTGTGGCAGCTGCTGCTTCTGGCCTGCTGAGGAACCAGGACAGGGGACTCCGCTTCCAGAGATCACCGTGGCACAGCCCCGAGCATTCAGGTGCAAGGGATAAACACACAACGCTGTGTGTTTGGGACCCCTGCACTGAGCCCACTTCTGGACCCACGTGGGATGCAGAAAGGGGCCCTTGACCACCGCAGCTGAAAGGTGTATCTCTGTATCTGTTTATTTAGGTGTCCATGTGTTTACGTTTGCATGGCAAGGAGTCCACAGCTGGTGGTGACTGGCCTTGGTCCCAGTGCTTAAGGTATTAGGGTTGATGTTCCTGAGATAAATCACGAGTTCTTTTTCTTGAGGTGCCAGGTTGGAGCTGGGGCTCCTATCATCACGCCCATGCTCCCACTGCTTAAGGTATTAGGGTTGATGTTCCTGAGATAAATCACGAGTTCTTTTTCTTGAGGTGCCTGGTTGGAGCTGGGGCTCCTATCATCACGCCCATGATCCCGGAGAAGGGACGGACAGTGGGAGGAGAGAAGGCTGCCCTTGAGCCTCAGACAGTGGCTCTTCCTTTCATCTCATTGGCAGCCTTTCCTGTGAGAGAGGCTGGGACATGTCGGTTTCCAGATAGGTGATTCACCCCTCCTAAGAGCAGGGATCATCCGGAAGCTTCGTAGAAGCAGAATCCTGGGCCTCACTCCAGAACTACCAAGAATCAGAATCTGCATTTTAACAGAGTCCTGGGAGCCCCGTGTGCACTGCCTTTCTGGAAGCCCCGACCTGGGAGGAAATCCACTGCCCTCTCTCTGCAAAGAGCTGGGTTGATTGGTATTTCACGTGCTTTTCAGTTTCTCCAGGTTTCTGTCCAGCTTGTAAAAAAAATAGTGCCATTTTTCTATTTTAAACCAATGTCACCTTGATCGGAAGTTCACCCTGTACTGCCCTGGATTCTGAGGGCGGCGTGGGAGGAGGCGAGGAAGGCATCTATATTTTTCCCTTCCACACGGATATTACGAGCACCTCAGGTGTCTGAAATATCTCAGCTCCCCCTGTGCAAATTGCAGGTACTGAGCTGCAGAACCTGGCGCTAGGCTGGCATTTCATTCTGGCAGGCACTCAGCCTGCAGACGGAGGGAGGCTTCCAGACAAGGGGAGAGGCGGCTGCTCTTTGTCCTTGGAGGAGGAGGGTGGGTCTCATCTGCTGCCCCCTGTCAGCCCAGCTCTCCTCCTGCCTGATCCATCGGGCCGGGGCCAGGGCACTTGGAGGATAACGAAGCAGCAGCCTGTCGGTCTTTGGGGCTGAGCAGGATGAAGACTGTGTCCATACAGACAGAAACAACCTTTGTTCTTAGAAGAAAGGCCAGAGGCAGTACGCAGCCAGCTTCAGAGGCTTCACCCTTTCAGCACCCCCAGGAAAGGACAGACTCTATCTCAAAGCTTGCAACCCTGAAGGCACCTCTGCTTCACAATACCACCTGCCTGCTCTCCAAAAAGCTAGCCCTGTTTTCCTCAGTGGGTGCAGCGTGTCCTGTGAGGAGCATAGGACCTGGTCACTCGTGCCTGCCTTCCTGGGGCAGTTCCCACTGGCTGAGCCAGCCGTCGCCTTTGGAGACCCACAGTCCTAGTTTGAATCCCAGCTTGAAGATGTGATGCCATGTGCTCTCATAAGAGCTGTTTAACCTCTTTAAGTTTTTGTTTTGCCTTTCCTATTTATTTTTTAAAAATAACTAAAAAACATAAATATTACTTGTAATGTATTGGGTATACTGGGGAGGATTAAGTGAGATAACAGTTATAATATATCTTCCCCTCCCCCGAGTCTGTCTCTCTCATGTATGAGCGTGCACACACACACACACACACACACACTCACACTCTGCTCCTACTTCCAGCGCCCTCACCTCCTGCTCTCTGAACCCCTCCTGGCCCTTGCCTGTCAGTGGGTGCAGGAGGATGATTTACAGTTGCGGCATGCTCTGCTCCTGCCTCCCAGACACAGGATCATCCCCCTCGAAGCTTCTTTATATGGCATTGTTAGCTCTGCTCTGCTGACTTTGGAGGGTAGATATCTTTAATCTTTATTATTTTCAGTGATATGCTTCATCCCTGAGCTTCTGGCTGCAACCACATTTTGACCTCAGAACGACAACATCAGTAAAGCCACCGCCGTTTCTCGCCCCCACGTGGATAGCCCCAGGGTTCTGGAATTATAAAGGGTGGGAGGGGACCCATCTTTAAGCTCCCTGTCTCAGCCCCATGAACATCTGTGAATGCAGGGAGTGCTGGCATGCGCTGGCCTCTGACCCTGAGTGTTTCCATTGTGGGCAGCACTCATGGGTCCTAACAAAGCGGAAAGAGTCTGCACCTGAGCTGGGAGAAGCACAGACAGGGAGATCAGAATGCACTGAAAATGCTCCTCTTTTCTAAGAGAAGCTGGAAGCATGGAGGGGAAAGAGCCAGTGAGGGGACAGGGGGATCCTCCCTGCAGCCCCAGCTCGGAGACCCTTGGGACTGTGTGAGCAATGCACAGTGTGGCCCGTGCAGCCGTATGACAAAAGGCCAGAGAGAGGCATTGGGGCTTCCTCTCCAGGGCCACAAAATGCCCTGTCTCTGCTTCCAGTGCTCACTACGAGTCACATCTCGGTTCCTGCTGAGCCTCATCTTGCCCTCGGCTCTAACTTCTCTGTGACGTGAAGGGTGAGGAGGCACGACAAAACGACGATTAAAGGAGCTCTAAGCTTGCAGAAGGAGGGTGCCCATCGATGGCTGGGCAACAGCAGCACTTGAGGTGCATTCCCAAATCATGTCCCTGCCCTTGACCCCCAGGTCTAACAGGCATCCTCGAACCAGACTTCCAAAGCTGTATTTTGCCGCATATTGTGGATGAGGAAAAGGATCCAGAGACGGTTTGCTCCCCATCCTCAGATCATCAGAGGCAGAGCTGGGAAGGCGCATCTAACTCTTACTGCAATGCCCCAGAACCAGACTTCCAAAGCTGTATTTTGCCGCATATTGTGGATGAGGAAAAGGATCCAGAGACAGTTTGCTCCCCATCCTCAGATCATCAGAGGCAGAGCTGGGAAGGCGCATCTAACTCTTACTGCAATGCCCCATTGTGCCTCCATGCCTGCCACTGCCAGTGTGACAGAGCCTGTGAGGACACGCCAGTACCCCACCTCTCGGTCCAGCCATGTTTACATGTGGGATTGGGTTTTCCCTTCTTTGAGAGCATAAAGGTGAAGAAACGTCTGTGGTTTGACACTCTAATGCAAGCCACGGTTGATAATTTGTGCTCCCCTCCCAAATTCTGCAGTCTCATCACAGAAAAGATGGTGCTGTCCACTGCTGATCTGGGAATGTAGGACAGAGCCTAGTTCTGGGGACAGCAGGAGGTGGCCTGTTTGGACTGATTTCATGAGTTTCTCTGCCAAAGCCTTCACCATCAGCTCCCCTAATTGAAATTATTCTCCATTCATCCACTAGAATTAAGGTTTTAAATGCAGAGACTCCTGGGAAAGGAGTGAGCCCAGGACAGGGAGGCCACACCCTGTGCACAGCTCAGAGCCACCCACTCCATAAGGCAGGGGGAGGATTCTGAAAAGGACGTACAGCCCTGCAGCACAATTCCCACCACACAGTGTACTCAGGACAGAAGTGACTCCTTCTTTAACCCATATTTAATCACATACACCTTAATATTGTTCTGCATATTTTTCTTTTGCTTTGCAGCTTCAGCTGCTAACTAAAGATGGCTCTCCTATTTAATGACGTATGTTTGTGAACCTTCTTGTTCATCCACAACAGCATCTATTAGACATCAAGATTAGACATTTTCAGAGGACAGCTTGAGGTGCACAGCATCACCACGGGGCCATGTCTTCTGAGTGATTGCTAAGTCCTGTCTGATAACAAAACGCGGCAGGTGGACAGCACACAACGGGTGTCTAAACCATTGCTAAAGCCGTTTCAGATTGCGTGAAATCTCCAAGCCTCTGAAAATCTGACTGGATGGTTTCGTGTTTTAGGTTTTCTTACAGGGGTTTGTGGGCATTAACTTTGGTTTTGTTTTTAATTTTTCTAGACCAGCAATGCAAAGAAGTGCAGCAAAGAATAGAGTGTTAATTTTTAAAAATAAGGCCTCCTAACATTAAACTGGTAGATGAACCTTTTCTGAATATTTATTAAGGGTGAATCCTGGGGATCCAAGAGGCAGTGTAACCTCCCCATGTGCTCTCTCCTACGACCCCACGCTGTAATACAGTTGCCCTCTGGAAGGTCACCTACAACTTCTCTTTGCTAAGTTAGAGGCCTTGCTTTGGGTCCTCACTTCCTTTGACATTTTTCTTCACCACTTTTTATCATGTTCCCTCCTGGGAAAAAAATTGGGTTCTTGCAATTCCGGGGGGTGTCCAGGCGATTATATCACATTAATTTTCCATTACATTTTTAATGATTGATATGTTTCTTGGGTGGAGGATCTTCTCTTTCTTGTCCTGTTTTCCTAGACTGGGCATCTGCCAAGGGGCAGCTGTGGGCCCAGGAGCTTGACTCATTAATTTTCCATTACATTTTTAATGATTGATATGTTTCTTGGGTGGAGGATCTTCTCTTTTTTGTCCTGTTTTCCTAGACTGGGCATCTGCCAAGGGGCAGCTGTGGGCCCAGGAGCTTGACTCGCACACCCCCTCACCTCACTTGCTCCTGTTTCCAGGCCTCTGCGACCTTCATCTGACCTCATGCCCCCTCGACAGTTTCTCCTCCCTTCCCCATCCTCCCACCTGGCACGGAGCATGTCCTAAGCTAGATGCTAAAGCGAGTCCCCCTTTCAGATTTCCCTACTCCTCAACCTTAGCATGTGCTGGGTGCACATCATCAAAAAATTAATAATCATTGTGTTTAATTATGTCAATCTTGTATCCATCAAAAAACACCATTCACAGTATGAAAAAATGCTTTTGTGCATATTACTTCATTTGATTTTTATGAAAACTCTTTGAGAAGGAGAGAACTGGTATTATTTCTACTTAGCAAATGAGAACATTAATGCTCAGAGAGGTAAGAGTCTTGGTCAAGGACACAGATTTAATAAGTGAGCAATAGGAAATTCAAGCACAGTCCTTTTCCTTTCCAGCATCTCTATGGTGTTGGCAGGAGAACCCCTCTCAGGTCCCTCCTGCCAAGCTCAGACTCCAGGGAAGCCACGTCTGGGGTTGCTGACATGAAGATCAAAGCTAGTGGACCTGTGACACTGTCCGTGGCATCCTGGGTGACTCAGGTGCAGGAGGACATCACGTTATCAGCGCTAGATGGAAAGAGAGCATTCAGCGCCTTGTCAGCTGAAACAGGTCATTGCCTAATGAGGCAATGATATGGCACCCAGTGTTTACAGAACTGCACATCTCTGGACCACATGGTTGGGGTCACATATGCAGATTCCTTCTACTACAGTAGAAAGTTGGCTTAATCTGAGCCCTTTAGCATGACCTACCATTGCCTCTGCTCCCTGATGTTTGCAGCCTCTCCAGCCTCACCAGTTTTATTACAAGAGTGGCTGGGATTCCCACCTGCGCAATTCCATGCTGTGTTCGGTCCTGCTGCTGCTGCTGCTGTGAAGCCAGATGAAGATGCAGAAGTAAATCACGTCACTGCCCCTCTCCCTCCACCAGCCCCGCTTGCTCTGCCATGATTCTGCTTTCTCACTTTTTCTCTTTTTTGACATGGAGTCTACGTGTGAGGTGGTGAGTACAGGGGCGTAGTGGGACTCCGGTGCTGTCCAGGGGTTCTCTCTTAACTTACAGGAGCTTAGTTTCCTTAGCTCTGCAGTAAAATGTCACGAAATCAGAGATAATGTATGCATTTTATGTAGTGTGGGTTCCAAATAAGTGGTAGACGTCATTGCTACTATTATCTCCACTATTGTCACCTCTAAGGTGGCGATACCAGAAATCTGGGCTCCTGAGAGCCTATAATTCCAGGCTCACCTGCTTCCTATGTAGAGATTATCTGAAACTTCAGAACATCAGGAATGAGTGAGCAAACACAGCAGTGGCTGCTTCCCTGTGGCTGGTTCAAGGGGTGACTGATGGCAGCCCTGAGCGTGGCCACTCCTGAGTGACTTTCCCTCCTGTAACCTTCACCTCAATCCTGTTAGAAGCTATTGGTGTGATATGCATGCTACAGCAAGCATGGGGTCAGAAAGCGTGTCACCTACCCAAGGTCAGGCAAGGAGCTTTCCAGGTTACACAGATACTATGAAGAGCCTCACTCAGCCAGTAACAGAAACCGACTTTAGTTATAACTGAGCAAAAAAAGAATGGATGAAGAACTGACCGAAAAGCGGAGACTTGGAAGAATTCTGCAACCACCCACAGAACCGAAGGCCCGTGTATCCACTGGGCTTTGGTCAGGTCAGGAGCTGCCATTCCCAGGAGCGGCGATGCAAGACACTCTCACAAGAATGTTTTCCTGCCTCCTTCCATCTCCAAATGCCCAGGAGAGACATTCTCACTGGGTCAGTCCTCAGTGTCTGTGTCCAAGGCACCGCGCCGTCCAGGAGGGTGGGCCCGTGGGAGAGCCGCTGGCAGCAGGCAGCTCCTCTGCCGTCTCCACCATGGCTAGATAGAGGGAACTTAGAACTTACTGCCAGGATCCTCTGTGCTCAAACCCTGTCTCTCAAGGTCCTAAGACAAGAGTTTATTTTAATTTACCCTATTTGGATAGTACTTTTATCTAGATCTGCTCTTTCTTAAACAAAATCGAAAGTCTTTTAACCATAAGAAAGGTGGCAAATTTGAAGGGTTTAGAGGGCATTCTCCAGGGAGTCATGTACAGGAAGAGTGTGGCACATCTTTGTCCTCCGTCCCACAGATGTCAGAGGAAAGACGCTGAGCCTAGGACCCAAGCCCAGGAGCTAAGAGTTCGCAGGCATCCTGCCTTCCAGGAATGAGGCAAGGTGCATATATAGGGGCAAGGTGCATCCTATATGAAGAACTCCTAAAATATTGACTCGTATCGGCCTGGCCCATTGCCTGAAATTCCACCTTGGATATTTATTTATTTAGGAAAAAGTCCAATCTCTTGTTAACAAAAACCAAATCCCTGCGAAGGATGTTACACCTGGTCACATCAGGTGTTAAGCCTCCTCGTGAAGTAGCTCATCCCTCCTCTTCCCCTGGCAGCAGAGGTGAGGTTTGGCCAATGAAGTGGCAGGACTGTGGTCCTGAACACAGCCTGGCCACCGAGGCTTAGGGTCTGAGGCAAAGGGAGACAAACGTGGACAAAAGAGCAAGGTCCACGAGGCTCCGTGCACGCAGCTTAAGCAATTGTCTGTGTCGCTGTGGTGCAGCCCCGTCTCTGGGTGGGTAAAGGGCCTTCCTTCTGAGACACAATGACACTAAGAGAGGGTAATATTTTTAAAGCTCACAGCTGGATGTCAGTCTCCTCCCTCATTGTGTTTATATGAAATTTTATTAGTTCATTGAATACTAAATTCAGAACTACTAGCAAATGACACAGCCGAGGATGGGTGAGGTGTGAGTGATGTGGAGCCTGGTCCACGAGCAGGCAGGGATAAGAGACAGGGGCCCTCATGAGGAAGGAACATGTGGGGGAAGGGGAAAGACAGTTAACATTTTTCTAGTTAACTGTGTGGTGAGACTAGTTCAGGATACGAAGGTAATAGCCATGCTGATTTTGTTGTGTTCACCAAACCAAGCTTCATGTGGATAGTTCTGGAAGTGTTCTGTTTCAAGTTTTTTCCTCTGAGTTTCTTGACAAGCACATTTCCCCTGCCATGCTGTCACTCAAGATGGACCTGGGAGAGATGGAGCAATGTGGTGCCCACCTCTGCCCCAGGATGCTGACGATGCCAGCTGCAGGGTTTCTGGAAATCTCCAGAATGCTTATCCCATTGTCTGGCTGCTTTTAAATGGGGTCAATGTGCCTCCTGTCCTAGGCTGCCCGGCCAAGAGGAGAAAGGATTGACGGCCATGATGAACATGCAGCCTGCTGTTCACCCAGGAGATCCAGGTGGAGTTACAAAAAAGCCATCTCTACTCAGCTGCTGCAGGCAGCAGGGTAACGCCCCTGCCACCTGGCCACAGAGCCTCCTCTCTGTCCACGGTACAGGCAGCTGCACATGTGGAACCTGTGAGCCTGGAAGATGGAGGGTACACTGTGAGCAGGAGAGTCTGAATGTGTGTGTGTGTGTGTGTGTGTGCGCACACACCCGCTCAAGTCTGCTAAACGTGATGTGCAAGGAGAATCCAAGGTTGCTGAGCAGGGAAGTGTCCTCCAAGTCACATTCAGCCAGGGCTTGTTTTGCAGCCTCTGCCAGCCTGGCACGGACACAGATAGCCACATGGCAGCCACAGCTGGTGGAGAAGTGAGCGCCGGCCTGCTGGTGGGAGCTGGCTGTCCACTCCACTCTCAGGAACGCTTGGCTATCTCCTCTGGCTGCCGATCCAGCCTGGGAGGGACCCGCATGTCTTAGAAGCTGACTAACCACCTCATTCATTCTGCATATGCTCCTTTTGGCTGGCACTGCCACCAACTGGTCCTGGGGTTGACCTGGTTGGAAGTGGAGGAAGGGTACTCCAAGGTTGCTCACACACACCAGCAGTTTTTCTGCTTGGACTAATTGGACTTGCTCTTCAGCTTCAAAAAAAGTTACGTTTGTTCAAGTCTTTGCAGGTTTTCTCCCAGTATTACCTGTTGGCTAGATCTTCAGGCTGACTCTTTTTCTATGAACTAACTTAGTTTGTCACATAGGAGAGCAGACCTTGGTAAACGTGCAGACAATTGGCTCAGTGACCCTCGGCGCACCTTAACTTTTCTAATGCACGTTATTATTTTTTTAATTAGGAAATTGGAAACACAGGACTAATTGTCACCAAGTTATTTTATCAATAAGAAAACAACCATCTATTTGAAAATGACAAAAGGACATTTGATATCAGGCAATGGACAGAAATTCCACTTGTGTTGGCTCAAGCAAGGGGAATTGGTAAAGGGCCCCCCAAAACTGTTACATTATATATTGTTGAGTGTACTAATTATCCTGATTTGAGCATCATATATTGCACACAGGTGTTGATAATCAACTCTGTACCCCACAGATATGTACAATTAACAGTGTTGCAATTGAAAAAAAGAAAATATGCAGGCATAAGACACTGGAAAGAGGGAGAAGGCTTGACTATGGAGCCTATAGATGGCTGGATTCAGGATCTCAAGCAATGTCAACAAAGCTTTCTCTCCATTTTCGATCTCTACTAATCTCTGGCAGTCTTCATGATTTGGATTTGCTCTCTTGCTACAACCACAATCAATCTACATGGCAGGAAAAACAATTAAACAAAGGCCAAATTCCCTATATCTTATGATCACAGAATCAGAGAAACTACTCCACAAATGATGGATTGGGAAATTCTTATGAAAGATTGGCCCTGGCAGGGTCTCATGAATGCTCTGACTTAACAGGTCTGCCTGGGGCTCTGGCCCCACCAAGTCAGAAGCTGGCCCTGGAGGCTAAGGAGGTAAGTACAGAAGAGTCACAACTCCACCAGGATTCCCTGGGACAGCAGCTGGGTGGGGCTTTCTTTGTAAGAAAAGTAACCTGGGCAAAAAGAAAAAGCATGTGTGTAACACAGACTTAAACAGGCAGTTCATAGGTCAGAAAAAATGTTTTAAAAATAGTCACCAAGCTAGAATTTAAGGAAAGGAATACTACCAGAATAATTAAATATATTTTAGCCCCACAGATTACAGAGGTTAGTACATTTGCTACTGTTGGCTGGATGTGTAGAGACAGACTGTTGGAGTAAATTACACTGGAGCACAATTTTTGGAGACCAAATATTGACAAATTCTTTAAATGAATATACAGGTTGACTCAGAAATTCCACTTCTTAGAATTTAGTCTAAGGTGGATACATTCTCACAAGTGTGGAAATACATGTGCATTTAGATATTTACTGCTATATTATAAGAATTTTAAAAATAACTAGGAAAAATCTAAATGTCTGTCAATTGGTGGTACATTAAATTACTTACAGTACATACCTACAATGAAGTCATGAAAAACAAGTTAATTATTCAGTCAATGATATGGACATGATGCACAAGATATATTACACATGAACATGCTGCACCAGAATGTCCAAAAATCATTCCAATTTGTGCTTTTTATTTTCAAGAATTCTTTGTGTGCTTGTGCATGAGAGAGATGGGGGGGTGTAGAGAGAGAGTATTTATTGAGACAGACAGAACACAGAATGCATGGCCCAGATTTACTCAACTAATTCCTGAGTTTTGGACTTTGAGCTGCTTTTGATTTTTCACTATTTTGAGTAACATTTTGGAGACTTTTGAAAATATCTACACGGGTATGTCTCCAGGGGACAGAATCCTAGTATGTTCCCACCTGACCTAAGGTCATGACCATTAGCAGGGCTTTTGAGACACACTTCCAAATTGCCCCCTGTATTAGTCGGGATTATCCAGAGAAACCGAATCAATAGGATATGTTATAATTATATGAGAAGAATTTATTAGGGGAATTAGCTCATGTGGCTATGAAGAAAAGTCCCACAATAGGCCGTCTATAAACTGGATGCCGTTAGCGTGGCTCAGTCCAAGTCCAAAGGCTTCAAAACCAGGGAAGCTGATGGTGTCTTTGGTGTAAGTGGCTCAAGTGGCTATGAAGAAAAGTTCCATGATAGGCCGTCTATAAACTGGATGCTGGTAGCGTGGCTCAGTCCAAGTCCAAGTCCTCAGAGCCAGGGAAGCTGATGGTGTCCTTAGTGTAAGTTCTAGAACCCAAAAGCTGAAGAGTCTCAAGCTCTGATGTCCATGGACAGGAGAGAAGAGTGTATCCAGCTCCAGCGGATCGAGAGAGAGAGAGAGCTGCACCTCTTTCCTCTGTCTTTTGTTCTCTCTGGACCCTCAGCAGACTGGATGGTTCCCACCC
>NW_007737342.1:13606-19436 GCF_000696425.1 Galeopterus variegatus | reverse complement strand
TTACCAGGTTTCTCAGCATTGCTTCATCTAACCAAGTTGACACCTAGAATTAACCTTCACACCCCCCAAATAAATAAAAATATTTAACACTTGTGCTAAGAGTCTATAAGAATGCCATGTCCTTTTCCTCCTTAAAATGTTGAATACTATAACTAAAAAGCTAGAACTTTAATTACATGAATGCCATCCTGTTATTGGACTTGAGGCCCACATTACTGCTGTTTATTTAGGGTGGTAGAAGTTTCCCTTTAAAAAAAAAATGCTAAACGACTTTACTAAGGTAATTGACATAGAATGAACCACAGACACTTACAGTATAGAATATGACGAATTCTAACAGGTGTATGCACGTGTAGAACCACTAACACAATTAAGACAGGAACACGGCCATCGACTCAAAAGATCTCTGCTCCTTTTGTCACTTCTCCCTTCTGGCTGTCCCACCCTTTCTGCCCTATTCAACTGTCAATCTGTCTTTGGTGAATGTAGTTTAATGTGCATTTTTCAACGTTTTGCCTAAGAGGAATCTTGTTTTTGTCTGGCATCTGTCACACAGCTATCTATTTAGAGGCGTAACCAAGTTGTATATATCAAGAAGGCGTTTTCTATCATTGCTGAGTCGTATTCCATGTTATAGATACACCAAAATTTGAGTATCCATTTGTCTCTTGATGGTATTTGGGTTGTTTCCAGTTTGGAGCTATTACAAATGAGATTGCTATAAACATTAGTGTACAAGTCTGTGCATGCTTACATATTTTCTTATGTCTTGGGAAAATACCTAGGAATAAAATGGCTGGATCAAGTAAATGGTAGGTATATGTTTAAAGTCTTAGGAAACTGCCTAACTGTTTCCCAAAGGCTACACCATTTCACATTCCCACCGGCAGTGAACGAGACCTCCAGCTCCCCACACCCTCACCAGCACCTGGAGACGTTTGTCCTTTTAATTTCACACGTTCGGATAGATTTGTAATAGTGTTTCATTGTGCTTCATGTGAAGTCCATTTTTAATTGGCATTTATAGTTATGTGGGTGTGGATTGTGAAAATATGAGTACAGTGTATCAGACGCTTTAGCGAGTCATCCAAATATCTACTGAACTTCCCTTTCTCACAGAATTTGGTTATCCCGCTGCAGAGAGCTATAAAGTCTGTAGAGCATGTGCTTTCTGCAATTTTCTTTGTGTGTTTTGCTTTAGATAATGCTTTAAACGTAATGCTACAGCTCCTATTGTTCCAGGATAGAAATCTGAATTGTTTCAATAAAATCGATGAGGAATAAACTATTGTGACATTTATATTAAACTTTATTAAAATGTACAGAATGTATATTTAAACTTTTTATTATAATAGAAGCTGTTACGTGTGCAAAGATAATATTCTGTGATATCAAATTTATTATTTCAGGGAATTCGCAATGGTTGAATGCGTATTTGGAGAACGTGTTGCATTTTCCAGATATTTTGAGTTTTAAATTGTAGGTATACAAAAATATTGCCAGGTGCATGCAACTCCCCCTGCCACACACACACACACACACACACACACATACACAGAGTTTAATATGAAGAGGGCTTCTCTCAGCTGACGAGGGGAGCAGGCTTCCCTGGGAAGATGAGCAGGAATGCACAGAGGCAGTGGGTGAGCAGGTTTGAGTCTCGGGAGGCTAGGCCCCTTGCCCACAGCCACACATTGAGAGCTCTCATTCCAGACATATCTGATTGCAAAGCCTGTGCCTTGCCTGGCCCGGGTATCACATCCTCTGCCGGGATGGGGATCTGGGAGTGAGATCTGTGTCTACCAGCCAGGAGCAGTGGCTGGCCACAGGGTGGCCACGAGAGCCACCATGTTCAGGTGCCCTTGCAGCTCGAGTCCAGGTGTGGGATGGAGAGACTGGTGGACAGGCAGCATGAGAGGGACACTGGGTTTTATTTTTCTCTCTGCTCTCTCATTACGGTGAATCATCAAGTTCTCTTTACGACTTTCCCTTTTCCCGAAATGAATTTTCCCCTTGACAACATGCTTCCACGTACCTTGGACATCACGCAGTATAAGGAGATTCCTGATCTAGAGGCCAGAAAGGCTGGTGGTGTGGAGGAAAGCTGCTTCTCAGGGCCAACAAAACATCCAGAATCAGTGAGTGCTGAGGGGTGTGAGTCACTCACCAACCGCTCCCTCACACGCACGGCTGAGCTGCCGTGGCCCAGAGGGTCCGGGGCCTAGGGCGGTGTCTACAGTGAGGGTCTAAAATGTAGATGCTCCAGCAAACGGCTTAGAAATTGATTTATATGAACTTAGCGTATGCCTGCACAGTTTGTCTAAGTAAACCCTTTGCCTAATGAGTGTCCTTTACAGCCATGCATGCTCACCGTTCAAGCCCAGGACTCCTAATAACAAGGTTATGCCTGCTGCTCTTCGAGCCAGGAACAGCTGCCCTGCTCACAAGCCGTTGTGCTGGCCTCTGCTGCCCTGGGGCCAGCGACCGGCGCCTGAGCATCTCTGGCCTCAGAAGCTTCCTCCATAACTGAGAGTCGAGACCAGCACAAGTGTTAACACTGAGTCCGACACATAATATGTGCTCAGTGGAAAGAGAAGCAGAAAGTAATTACCACCATGCTTTGAAAAACCTCTCACATATTAAGAATATTTTACATTAGCCAATTACTTCTGTATTATAAAAACAGAACAAAAGCAGTATTTATATCAGTTGGATTGGCTGCTGAACGGACCTGTCTTCGTGTAGTAAACACGTCCGCATCAGCAAACTCGGTCACACATAGACCATTGCTGGGATGTGCCGATAGTCCTGAGGTGTAGAGCGAAGTGTCACAAAAGCCTCTGCACAAGAAGTATTCACCTACTTTGTCAGTTAGAACTTGGACCCACATACCGTGAGAAGTGAAAACCAACCCGTCGTTACACGCAGGTGAAATCCTAGGACTTTCTGTTGTGTGAGTTGTTTCTCTGCGTCCTTTTGTGGATTTTCAGAAATAGTTGCTAGTGATTCTGAAAATTACTGGGCAATTTAGCCCTCTGGGACACATAAGGTGTGCTCATCCCCAGGGTCTCCTAAGTATTTACTTTTCCACATGGCAACCTTTCTCCGTGTTTTCTTCTCGCGATTGTATGAAAGATAAAACCAGGGCACTCAGCCTCCGGTCAGGACCATAGACAGGCTCGTGCGTTGGGAAGTGTGCCATGTGGGCCGGCTAATCTGCAGACGTCTGTGTTTTGAGTGGGAACGCTCCTTACGTCTGTACAGTGCTTGACAGCTTATGGCACTTTGCATCCAGAATTGCCTTTGAAGTGTCATCCCTCCAAGAAGCACATGGCAAAAAGCATCAAGTCGTCTGCATGGGGACGGTGTTCAGGCCATGAGCTGAACAATTCGTTCTCCTTTCACATGGCAACTGTCTTCATGTGTTTTAAATGCAATTGGTTTTGCACAACCACCTTCTCAAGAAGAAAGTCCTTATTCCAGGGACAGGGCATTGGGTTGTCCCACTTGCGCCTCATGCAGTAGGGCATGGACACTTCTCCAGGAGCCGTCCTCGGTACTCTCCACTATAGTTTTATCTCCCAAATGTGATACCCAGAATGGAGATGATGGTTCAGGGACAGTCCTGTCCATGCAAAGGACAAAAGAGCCATCATCTCTCCTTTGTTTTGGAGCTGAGACGCATCAGAACAGCCAGTGACGTCTGCAGCCCCGTCAGCAGGGGCTGACGTGAGCAGACTTCATCTTTCTGTTAGATTTAAGGTTCACGGACAAGGAGACCCAAAATCCTCTGGTTAGCAAGTGACAGCTCCCAAAGACAGGGGACTGGATGCACTCAGGGTTCATTCCCCCAGACTAGCTTCAGCCCCGGCCATCCCGCCCACCTGTGCTATTTCTGCTGAGCCACGCCCCATTGCTCCCCTGTCTCCTCTGCTCACCTCCTCAGGTAGACACGATTACACTGCTGTGTCCCTGGCTGACTCCTGATCAAACCAGAACCTTAGATGTACCTAGAGTGCAGAGCTAGTCTTTATCTTCCCTAACTGAGCTGACTTTCTTTAATCTGAAGCACATTTCTCCTCTGGTGTATTTGGAAATGTCTCCTTTGATTCCTTTTGACTAATTTTCTTTGAGTGAATGTGCTGTGCTCTTTGTGGCATTGGCAAAGGTGTGGTGAAGTGCTTGGGAACGAAGAGGGAGGGACACTTTCCTGCAGAGCAGGTAGGAGGCACACAAGAGGGAGGTTCTGTTGTCTGTCTGTCCTTCCACCTGTGCTGCCTGCAACACCCTCTCCCCACTACACCAGCCGGGCTGATTTCCATCAGCCACTTCTGTCGGCTATGTCAGGGGTGTGCGATGGATCCCAATGCTAAGTTCTCTAAGGGTATTCACTTCTGTAAACAACAGCACCACTCAGGGTTAAGTGCTATTGGTTACATGCTAAACATGCACCTTTCAGAGACAGCAAATATGCAGTTTCATTGTTCATTTTGCAATAACCCTGAGAGACAGGATTTATGCAGACCATTTTGTGGATACAAGAATGGAGGGTCAATGATTTTTAGTTATTTTAAGGCAACTCAGTCCTCAGATGGTGGCTTCTGGGTTCCACAGGAGCCCAGCTGGGCTCAGACTCTCCACTGAGACATCTGGGCTGGAGCTGAATCCCCCGATGTCTGCAAATCCTAAAGGAGCGACAGGCTAACTGAACACTGAGTCTACTCACAAAGCTTTGCTTATCACTTACTCCTGGTCAGGCTGTCTGGTGTGAAATGAGGCCATAAAGTTGACGATCTAGAGCAGTGTTTCCCAAAGTGTAGGCTGTGCAGCACCCCTCAAAATAGCCCAGGGTGTTTATTCAAAGTCCATACTTCCTAAATCTCTCAGATCTCCTGAATCAACATCTCTGTTGATGGGGCCCAGAAATCTGCATTTTTAATGAGTGTTTCAAGTAACCTCTATGAATACCAGAGTCAAAAAAAAAAAAAACTAATATAAGGATTATTAGAAAGAGATGGTGCGATTTATCAGTTACAAAACTGATGGTCTCAGACCCCAAGCTCATTTTCCAGTGGCCCCACCATATAACTGCTCCAACAGAACAGCGGCTGAAGTCTGATATAAGGAGCAACTGATTCGGGCTGAATTAGAGAAGGGCTTATTGAAGAGAGTGGGCTGAGGACTAAAGAACGAGGAAGGACAATGGTGGTGAGACCCTTCCTGATGAACACCGTGGGAGAAATGATGGGTTGGTCCTACCCGTGGTCCAGCACACGGGCTGCTGTCATGCAAGAAATGTGCTTCTCCCCCGTAAACAGAGTGGCCATAGAACTGTGCTATTGGAACTAGGGTGTTCTGAGAGCAAAATGTGGGCATTAGTAACAGTTGTCCAGATCACAGGCATTATTTGGGAAATACAGTGTGTTCTATTCTCATCCTTATTTCAAAAATGCAAATCTGCTCCAACAGGATTGGTAAATTAGGGAAGACCTTGAGCATAACGTGGACTTCCTGCTTGCTTATGCATGATTTCATTTGCAAGAAACACCAGATGAACCCAAAGCACGTGCTTGCCAAACCATGCAGAGAGGGACACAGGAATGCAGCTCACCCCACGCACCTCTGCTGCCCCAGCTGCCTGTGACAGAGATTTCCCACCTCATTTCAGGTAACCTTTCTTCCACCCTTCACAATAACCCCACAGTACTCACCCTCTGACAGCCACTTCCATAATCATGCTCCAGGTCTCCCTCAAGGTAAAGTGCTGTATTTATGATAGACTTCTGTGTTTCTGAACTATTTACATGTGGAAAGCTGTTCTGCCACTTCT
>NW_007737342.1:11028-12942 GCF_000696425.1 Galeopterus variegatus | reverse complement strand
GAGATTTCCCACCTCATTTCAGGTAACCTTTCTTCCACCCTTCACAATAACCCCACAGTACCCACCCTCTGACAGCCACTTCCATAATCGTGCTCCAGGTCTCCCTCAAGGTAAAGTGCTGTATTTATGGTAGACTTCTGTGTTTCTGAACTATTTACATGTGCAAAGCTGTTCTGCCACTTCTGTTAGGTTCCTCTCCCCTCCCCTACCCCCACTTTCTTTTTACACATGCGTCTGTGAAGTTTTTGTGTGTTGTGTCTCCAGTGCTATACGCCCTGGGGCTTTTATAGCAGGATTCTGCACAGCGTGACCATGCTCAGGGATGTGCGTGTCACATCACAGTGAAACTCTTCCCCAGACAGAACCTCCAGCATACCCCACACTTCCAGCTTGCCTTCTCATGAGGCTCAGGACCAGAGACAATGGAAAAGTCATGGTGTCTGCAAAACCCGAACATGCAGAACCCGGAGTTTACAAAGGGTCGAAACAACCCTGTAAGAGAACAGACAAGTGTTTTTTCTTCCTCCTCTTTGCAGAGGAGGTTCATGGTGAAAATATTCAGCCCTGTTGAGAGTAGGGCGTGAGCAGACAGAGGATCTGAACTCAGAACAGCTCCAGCATCGGTGGGGGGCTGTGCCCTCCCAGCTCTCTTGGGAACTTCTGCCATGGTCCTCCCCAGCAGTGGGGGATCGGGGCCAGGCCTGTTCGGCTTATCGTTGTATCTGCAGTGGGTAGCACGAAGTCATATGTCACAAGTGAACAATGAATATTTGTTGAATCAAAGAAACTTCAGACAATGGGTGACCACACAGCCCGCCCTACGGCCCTATCCCAACCACACTCCTGCTGTTGCTGGAGACGGGTTTGCAGTGTCCACCAGACATCCTCTAGTCTCCATTGAGCTGCAAAGTGGAGAACACCTGCAGATCTCTTACTGGGAAGGGGACCAATTGACCCATCTGCAGCCTTGGTGCCCTCAGGAGCCCCCAAAACACTAAGACTAGGGCTAGCTGGATGCTGGGGGGAAAGGAAGAAACAGGCAGGCTTTCCACCTGCATGCAGGACACTCTCTCTCCTCACCTCCCCACTGCTGTCCCCTTAGTTTTCTTTCCCTCTTTAGCTCTGGCTAGGTTTTTAAAATCCTCTACAATATCTTCACAAAAACTCTTACTCCATTTATGTACTGAAACTTCCAGTGTGTTGCTAATAAATCCCTTGATAGGGAACTTCCAGTGCTGATTGGAGGAGTGGGGAGGAAGGATCAGAGAGAGACGAAGAGGAAATAGTGTGGTGGGGGGTGAAAGGAGGAAATGCCTGGCCCGTCCCTCACCACTGACGGGCTTGTTCTGAGAACTCACTAACACCCCTCATTTGATTTTTAGAGGAGTCCTTCAGACAGGTATGACTATCAGCAATCTATAGCTGAGGATGTTTAAGCCCATGAATTTTTAATAAGTGATTTGCTCAAGATCATAAATATTGAATGGAGAGCCAGTCTGGCAAGCTCTGAGGTCTCTCTCTTTTATTCCTGCTCGGCGCCTTGTGAAGTATCAGAGGCAGGCTGTGGAGCTTACAGATTTTTGCACAGGGCTGACACCAGCCGTGGTGCAGGTTTCATAGACTATCAAACTCGGTGGAGGCTGGCATTATAGAAAACTCCATGCATGGCATCTGGAAGCCCTAAGAAATGTGGGAAATGGTCTAATGGCTCATCCAGTGAATTGTGATCTCTGGATGACATGGGCATATTTGTAGAAGCTCATCTCAACCCTGTAAGAATCCACCGCAGCAGTCTGACCACAATTTGTCTCAGATAACAACAGCTCTTTCAGAAGCCCCAAGTCATGTTTCAAATTTAACTCTAATTGTGGACAGAAAATGTGGTCCAGCAAATGCATTTCCTGGGTACTGGGA
>NW_007737342.1:7578-9705 GCF_000696425.1 Galeopterus variegatus | reverse complement strand
GACTCGGTGGCAGCTGCTCAGCTGAGGTTCAGAGTCCAGGAGGGCTGTGCAGAAGTGGCCCACGTGTGTCCCCTCTGTGAAGGCAGAGGGCAAGGGAGGAAAGAGAGGAAGTGTCCCCTCCTGTGAAGATATTCCCACGTCAGACACAGTTCTTGCACCTCCATGTCAGCACCCGAGCCTGGCCACCTGGACCCCTAAGCTGCAATGATGTCACGGAAGGAGGTCCTTCAGCTGAGGGTCAAGGTGCTGAACTGAAATGTTGGGCCTCTTCTTCACTAAGGAAAAATGGAGAATTTCTGTAGGGAAGAAACCAACATTCTCTGCTATGCAGGACCCCTTAAATGACACTAAAGATCAACAAATAGACTATTAAATGCATATGTAGAATTTCCAGACCTCATGTCCGCGTTCTACACTTAGCTCAAACACCTTAATAATATTCACCAGAGTAAGAAAACAATACAAAAGAGCTGATCATCCTGAAATTGATGCCAATTTATTCTGAGACTTCACAGCAAGAAACAGTCTAATGCAGTCATGAGGAGGGGGATCCAATGTCAGGAAAACATATTTGAATTCCAGCTCTCCTCTCGGGGAAGCGACCTTGGGGAAGTGATTATCTGTTTAGAGATGAACTCTTCCCCCAGCCCCCTGCTTGTCTGTCTCCAGCAATTCTCCTGCTCCCTGGAAAGGTGGCAAGGGTGGGGCCTCCACAGCTCCCCAGGGAGAGGCTTGGTCTCCTGGAAGAGCACGTGGCTCAGGGGCATCAGTAGCAGACCCCCCACCAGGCTCCCCCACACCTGCGAGGTGGAGATGACAGTAGGCTCGAACCACTGCCCCGTCCAGGCTCCCAGAAGAGGGCCTGGAACTTTGGGAATGTGGGAGTGTCCTGGGCTTGATAGGCAGCATCTCAAATAGAGGTTCCACTCCAGGAGGCCACCTGCCTGTGAGGGTCACACCCGGTGTCCAGTGGAGCCTGTCCCTGTTGCATGCCACCAGGGGCCTCATTTCCTCNGGAGGGGACAGGTTGATGCCCCCATGGGGAAAACTACAGGGCTCTGGATAAGAAGTGTGGGTAAAGGAGAGGATCACAGAAGCTGGGACAAGAGAGAGCCTATAAGGGGTCTTGGAAAGCGTGTTGCCTGCAGATCGTCTGTCAGTCACGAGTCCAAAGAGAAGGAGGAAGCAGGTGGAGGGAAAGTTAGTGACCCTTCCACACTGTCCTCATGTCATCCAGTCAGGAGCCCCGCCAGAAAGCACATCTGGCCTGACTGAGAGCTGGAATTAGGTGGCCCTTTGTTCTCTCCCAAGTCCCTGGGTCTACAAAGCTCACAACTCAGGGTCCAGAGAGCATCTGGGAGAGTCGGTCATCTGAGACATCACCCTTCATTCCAACTACCATGAAGGGAGCATGTTGACTGTTTTGGTGTGTTGGATACAAAAGTCAATGTTAGGATGGCTGAGCAAAGCAGAAGGTGTCCCCCACAGAAGGACCCAGGAGCAGGTGGCCCAGGACTCGGTGGCAGCTGCTCAGCTGAGGTTCAGAGTCCAGGAGGGCTGTGCAGAAGTGGCCCGCGTGTGTCCCCTCTGTGAAGGCAGAGGGCAGAGGAGGAAAGAGAGGAAGTGTCCCCTCCTGTGAAGATATTCCCACGTCAGACACAGTTCTTGCACCTCCATGTCAGCACCTGAGCCTGGCCACCTGGACCCCTAAGCTGCAATGATGTCACGGAAGGAGGTCCTTCAGCTGAGGGTCAAGGTGCTGAACTGAAATGTTGGGCCTCTTCTTCACTAAGGAAAAATGGAGAATTTCTGTAGGGAAGAAACCAACATTCTCTGCTACACAGGACACCTTAAATGACACTAATTTCAACAAATAGACTATTAAATGCATATGTAGAATTTCCAGACCTCGTGTCCGCGTTCTACACTTAGCTCAAACACCTTAATAATATTCACCAGAGTAAGAAAACAACACAAAAGAGCTGATCATCCTGAAATTGATGCCAATTTATTCTGAGACTTCACAGCAAGAAACAGTCTAATGCAGTCATGAGGAGGGGGATCCGATGTCAGGAAAACATATTTGAATTCCAGCTCTCCTCTCGGGGAAGCGACCTTGGGGAAGTG
>NW_007737342.1:6624-7065 GCF_000696425.1 Galeopterus variegatus | reverse complement strand
ATGACTTCATGCCTCTCCTCCTTGGGAAGAAAATGCCCACAGGGTATGTTTCAGGCCTGTTCAGCTTCCTCCCCTGAAGGAGCCTTGGATCCCCGAGGAAACCCCAGCAACCAGAGGAGAGAGAGGTGCCACTGAGGACACGGGTCCAGGAACATCAGGGCCTAAGCCCGGCCAGAGATCACTACAGACGTTGTCTAGGACGTTAAGCTACAAAGAAAGCAGGGACCTCTATTAACTATGAAGTGTATTCGGATCACAGCTGAGCTGTGGACGGGGCTCTGGGGTTCGGCTACATCACTTCCTGTCAATGTCACCTCGGAAGCTCACGTGAGCTCCCCATGCCTCAGGTGTTCACCTCTATGAAGGGGGTGTGATAGCACCTCTCACAGCAGGTATCAGGAGGACCAGATGAGAAGGTACACATTAGTGGCTCAGGGGGAA
>NW_007737342.1:2869-5167 GCF_000696425.1 Galeopterus variegatus | reverse complement strand
CTCTCACAGCAGGTATCAGGAGGACCAGATGAGAAGGTACACATTAGTGGCTCAGGGGGAACCTCATAAACATTGACAACGGTGAATGCCCATATGAAGGCTTCCATGGAAGAGGCTGGGATGGGTGTCTCCACTGCTTCTTTGCACTGGTGCTATTCGGAGCAACCTTAGATTGTCCCAGGACTGGGTCGGGGCTTCTGTCTAGTGTCTTTCAGGCAGTGCATTGTACAACTTCCAATGCAGAAACAGTGAGCACCATGCAGGCCTGGACTCTCATCCAGCTGGACCAGAGACCAATGAGCCACGATCCAGGTGAGGAATTTAGCTCATCATCCTCACCCCAGTCTGCTGGGACACAGGAAATGTCCAACCTCAAAACCCGAGTCCCCTGAAGGGCCCTTGGGGGCTGGCGTGTGGGTCAGCACTGAGGGCACAGAAGCTCCCAGACATCTGTGGTGAGTGCAGATTTGGGACAGGTGGGAGAGCACAGAGGGCACCTTTGGCCGAGGCCAATGGTGTGAGGAAAGGGGCTGGGGTCAGGGTGGGAGGTCCAAAGCAAAGTCCACTGGACTCCGGAGCTCGTCTTTGAAAACATCTGCAGGTTGCCTTGGCTTGGCCTGGCTGCAGAAGACAGGAAGAATTAACCCTACAATTGTATCACAGGATCTCTTTTCTGAGCCTAGCTGTGGGATGTCCAAGCCCAGGTGGCCTCTGGCTCTACACAGGACCCTCTCAGCCCCTCAGAGGTAGAACGGTCAGCCTCTGGGGACAGCTGCATGGCACCTCCTGCCATTGTGCAGGATAATGGCGTGGGCTCCGTTGCAGCCCTGCCCACCCTTGCTGTTAGAGTTCTCTGCTACCAGTTGCAGCAGCAGCCCTCCACCAGCATAGGGGGTTTGCTGCTTTTCTCTCCAGAATAAGGACACTGTTGCCACCCACAGCAAATTAAAATTAAGTGCAAGGCTATTTCCGGGTCAATTAAGCACAGCAGGTCACTAGCTTTCCATCGCTCTCAGAGTACGCAGGAAACATTTCTCAGATTGTACATTGTGAATTGTTCACTGAAGATGAGATACCTGGATTTGTGTGTCTATGTTTCTGAAGTTCTTTAAAAGGTAGTTCAGACCACAGATTGCAGCCACAGAGGAGGAGCTAAACATCTCAGACATCTCAGAGAAAACCAGCCTTTGAATGGCAAATGTGAAAATCAGCCTCTAGCTCAGTTGATGTGGATTAGTAAGTTGCCTGCTTCTCAGACTTTAATATGAATGCAAATCTCTTGGGGTTCTTATGAAAATGCAGATTCTGATTCAGGAGATGTAGGAGGAATCTTGCAATTCTGCATCTCTAACCACCTCCTAGGTCAGGACTCCACAAACTGCTACCCAACGACCAAATCCAGCCCTTAGCCCATTTCTGTACACAGTGAGCTAAAAATGGCCTTTACATTTTTAAAGGGTTGTAAAAGAAAACAAAGAAGACCATACACCAGAGACCTTATGTGGCCCACAAAGGCTGAAATATTTATGATCTGGCCCTTCACAGAGAAAACCTCCTAACCTCTGTCTCAGGTGATGCTAATGTTTGCTGTCAGAGGACCATGTCTGGACAAGCAAACTGGTAGGATCAGCCCTGAGCTACATTCTTTGTCATTCCCAAACCAAGGAAACATCAAGGCGGAAAAAAAAGGGGGGTGGGACTAAGGATTGAAAATGATCGGATGGGTGCAAATATTATATCTATACATAAGTATGTGTGTCTGAGTGTGTGTGTGTACAGCCATGTGTGATGATAGGTAAACAGAGATAGGGTAGGTAGATATGGAATATAAATAGATGGCAGATAGGGAGATGGTAGATATAGGTATAGATAGGTAAACAACACAGATAGGACAGNGATGGCAGATAGGGAGATGGTAGATATAGGTATAGATAGGTAAACAACACAGATAGGACAGATAGATGATAGACAGGTAGATAGGGCACCAGAGACAGAAGACGGACATATGTAGAGATATAGAAATAGACATTGTCAAGGACAAAATTGACCAGATGAGGAGATAATGTTAGCCTGCTGCAGGAGGGAGATCCCCAGATCCAGATCTCAGGGTGCTATCAGGGTGGCTTTGCCTCGTGCTCATGGAGGGGCACAGACAATTACAGCTTGGTGACTATATTGCAGTCAGGGGAGGTCTCAGTCAGCTGATCAGGAAATGGTCACCTATGTGTCTAGCTCATTTTAGGGAAACAAACAGTTCTAACCCCAGGGAATCCCTCGCGAGAGCTGGGTCTGGTCATG
>NW_007737342.1:0-1120 GCF_000696425.1 Galeopterus variegatus | reverse complement strand
TTGAAAATGTATAGTCCTAAATAAATGATCCTATTTCTCCAAAACTGAACAGCATGAAGTATACAAACCCCTGTTTCCCTCAGTAACAAAAAAGAAGAAAGATAAAAAATCATAAACATCCCAACAATAGAGGATAACTCAGCTACTTCAAAATGGGACCTCACTTTTGGGGCAAATGCACAGATCAGTGGCTTCTCCATGCTCCCCTCCCCTGTCCTCTTCAGGGTGTCTGCGCTCTGGAGCTGCCCTGGATTGGGGCAGTGAGCACCTGGACCGTGGCTTCTTTCTCTGTGCTTTGGAGTCATTGTCAGGGGAGCAGGTCCACCTGCGCTGTGGTCTTGGTGCACAGGTAACCACTGCTGATGTTCTCCATCCTGCTGTGGCCTCCAGTCCCCAGGCCAATCCACCGCATCCTGCAGCTCTGGTCTTCTCCAGTCGGTCCCCTCTTGGACCTCAGATATTCCCATCCCTTGGAGGGGACGGGGATGGGTTCCTTTTTCCACTGTGGAAGGAGCTGTAGTTTGAGCTGCTTGCTGGTGGTCCGTCCCCCAGCCCCGTCTTCTCAGCCATCACTCACCCTATGTCTCAGGTGCCACATTGGATGACAGTCTTTTCCTTGAGATTTGCAGTTTTGTTGGCTATTCAGAGACAAAAGTTCACTGATCTGCCCTCAATCTGTGACTTCTGTCAGTGTTTCTGCCACCCACAGGCCTCCAAAATGCCCAACGGGAGGCTCAGGCAGCGGAGCCCCTGGCCCTTTTTCATGGACGCAGAACAGGTCTGGAACTCACTCTCTGCACGTCTGCTGGTGAAGCTCCTATAGCCTTTCCAGCAGGAATGTGTCATGAGGACATCAACTGTTTCTTCCTACCTTACGGCATATAATATAAAAATCTATGCTCAGTACTCCAAGATCTAGTGAGTTAGAATTCATAAATCCTTTTTTATCTCTTGGAATAAAACCTGGCTCTTAAAAAAGGAAGCGTTGCTCTTAAAAAAGGAAACATTGCTTTCAAGACAATTATTTCTTCCTTAGATTTCCACGCGTCTGTCCAGCACGTCTCTCGACCACTTTCTTCTGCCGGTTGTCATGTTCCCTTTGAGACCACACGTGGGAAGA
>NW_007737341.1:53551-54134 GCF_000696425.1 Galeopterus variegatus | reverse complement strand
GCAAAACTGATATACATCAGTTAAATTTCATTTTTGCTCATTTTTAAACTTCTCATTTTCTTTCTCCTCTCCTTTCTTTGAAACCCACTTTTCTAGGTACGTATCCCAATTCCTGTTCCCAGAAGGGCAGCTGTCGTACTTTTGCATTGTTAGCACTCAAGTTAAGGCAGGGGGTGAGTCCTCTGAAGACTAAAAAATCCACAATATTTTCTTCCGCAGGTTTTTTTTAAAATCCTGTGTCAATAAGCAAGTTTAACAGAGAGTTGCTGAAGCACAATGAATAAAATGATCCATGTGTTTCAAAGCAAAGATGCTGAACCCATATGGTGGCAGGGAGAGAGCTGGGGTAAATCCAGCAGGCAACTGGGTAACTATTTCCTTAGTGACCCCTGAAGGAAAGCAGATTTCCTGATATCTTCTGCCCACAGACATACCCTTCTGACATCTTCCCTGCTGTCTGATAGAGATAGAACTGTCCACCAGATAGCATTGCCCTGCTGGGCCAAATCAGCCTTCTCCAGTGGAAATTTTGGAGCCAGTGACCTTATTTCTTTATGGAAAGTGAAGGCCTAAAACTCCAAGT
>NW_007737341.1:51476-52609 GCF_000696425.1 Galeopterus variegatus | reverse complement strand
ATCAAATTAAAACTGGTGTGCTAATGTCTCCCCTCTGCCTTTCCCTTCTCCACTCTTCCTCAGCTACTCTTAAGTCTAGAGTCTTTCATTTCCTGTTTACTTAAGGATTCTCTTTATCGTTTGAAAGATAGCTCTAAAGTACCTGTCTAGTCTTCCTCCTTCAGGAAGCCCATCTGGATTTACCAGATGGGACACAAGAAGCATTTTACAGCAAACTTTACAATAACTTTATTAGCCTTCTTCTCCAGGCTTCAGTCCCCACCCTAACCCTCTTTACAATTTTTTTGACTTTATTCTATGTCAAATAATTTTTTAGGTTATGTTTAATTTTGTGAGGCTTTCAGCATCTCGACTAGTTTTCCAACCTTCTCATGCTATTTGCGTTTTCAATGACTTACATGGGCTATCTAATTGCTGAGTACTACTTACTTCATTGATCTGGCCAGATCTCTGTGACAGGCACCTAAGGGAAAATCACCACCTCCTCTACTCAGCACGAGGCCACTAATGATGCCTGGAAAGGCACATGGGTAGAAGTTGTGGCTTTAAGGTCTTTGTTTGGAATTAATTTTTATTTCTTCTGGTCTGCCTGTCTGAGGGAACTAAATTCTAAGGGTTATTTTTCTACCTCTGCTTGAAATATTATTATACATTATTATTTTACACAGGTGAAGAGGCCAGACTCTGGGTCTGAGAAATGGTCCTGAACTTACTGCTCCACCTGTACCTGAATCCTCAGTGCCATGAAACGAAGGAACCCAACAGTCCTGCTCTTCACCTCCTTCCCCACCCTTACCATGGCTGATTGACTGAAGACTTGTAAAAGTTCCTGACTGTGACATCTTGTGCCCTGCTGCCTTCACCTCCACCAACGACTAGGACGATGGGCTACTATTTGAGGCAAAGCATCTCTTGGGCATGTAGTATTTAAAGCTCTTTTCTCATTTCTATGTGTGTGTCCTTCTCTTCCCAGAGAAAATGAAGGCAAATCATTAGGGAAGAGGGATGAGAGATGGAAGAATTGGAGTTAAGATTGGGGTTTGGAGAGGGTTACAGCTTGGAGAAACTTGGGAAATAACCTCTTGGAGTATAATCCTAGAATGGACTAAATATTATTTGCACAGAAAAAAAAA
>NW_007737341.1:34849-50607 GCF_000696425.1 Galeopterus variegatus | reverse complement strand
CCCCCCCTTTTAGTCCATTCCTGTCACTTATAACAAAATACCTGGAACTGAGTACTTTATAAATAAAACAAAATTTATTGCTTATATTTTCTTAGGCTGGGAAGTCAAAGTCCAGGGAACACATCTGGTGAGGGTTTTGGTGGTGGTGACAGTGACCCAGGGTTCTCACATGGCAGAAAATGGTGGAGCAGAGAGGAAGACCTTCTCATGTGCTCTTCTTTTAAAGCCCTCAGAACAAGGCTCATGACCACATGATTAATCCATTCACTACTGCATGGTCCTACAATCCAATCACCGCTTCAAGGCTCCACCTTTCAATTGCCATAATAGGATTCCCACCATCAATAGTTACAGTGGGAATTTAAGCTTTAGTGAGGTTGAGGAGGTATCCAATCTATGGCGCGCGCACGTGCACACACACACACACACACACACAGACACATATACACAAAACAAGGCTCATGACCACATGATTAATCCATTCACTACTGCATGGTCCTACAATCCAATCACTGCTTCAAGGCCCCACCTTTCAATTGCCATAATAGGATTCCCACCATCAACAGTTACAGTGGGAATTTAAGCTTTAGTGAGGTTGAGGAGGTATCCAATCTATGGCACGCGCGCGCGCGCGCACACACACACACACACACACACACACAGAGACACATATACACACACACAGAGCAAAAGGTTGCAGCAGATCCAAATACAATTACGGAGAGAAAAATAGTGGAATTGGAGACCAGACTCAATATCTGTTTAATAAAACACACCACTTTTTAAACAATAGCACACTTTATTAAGTCAAGATAAACACCTGTGAGTTTCAAAAGACAGAACAGGTAGCCACCCTCATCTTCCCTCTCCACTCTGCCACACATCACTCCATCCACGAACCATCAAAACACATAAGTCTCCTTGGCAACGTCCCCCATCCTCAATCTGGCCCTTCCTTTGCAGTGCCCTCCTGTGGGTCTAATACACTGCACCGTCTTCCCTTGTGCTTGTTCACATGCTGCCCATCATCACTTCAGGCTGCGTTGTCAAAAGCTCTGTCGGGAGAGCTTTTGAAAAATGCCAGTTACCAGCCTCCATCCCGGGAAGTTCTGGTTTAATTGGTCCTTGGTGGGATCAAGTCAGGCAGAGTTTAAAAGGCTAGCCAGGTGACTCTAATGTGCAGTGAGGGCTGGGAAACTAACACTGAGTGGTCAACCTAATAAGGGACTTCCTCTCATGCAACTGGAGAAAGTGAAAAAAAATTATTGATTTCCAAAATGTCTGTCTTCCTTAAAGAATCACTCTGTGCAAGATAGCCCAGTTGTGAACCTGATGGTCCAGTATGTAAGTGAAATTCTGCGTATAATTCAGTGCTTTTGGGTAGGTTGACTATATAATTAATGCTTCAAGCTAGGATACTTTTGCAAATGAACTACTCCGGTACCACCTGGCAAATTGGGACGTGTAAGCCACCCTCATTATGGGAGATTTTTATAAGTGGGAAACATTTACAGACTTTTGGTATACAACTTATTGCCCCTCGAACAAATTAGTTTGGTCATTTGTAAAATAGGTGTAATAATATTTAGCTTGCAAGTTGGATGGAAGTTTAAATGAGGACATTTCTATGAAAGACCTTTTTAAACTTTAACATCTTATATAGAAACCTTATATATTACTATTTGAGCCAAAACACTTGCCATCAGAGAGACTAAGACCAGAAAATGTTAAAAGAGGAGAACTGACAATTATTATGTACCACCTCTTTTCTTTTTAAATCCCACCATGAACTTGGAAATCAATGAGCTAAAAAATTCATAAATTCCCATCAAAGGCATCCCCACATCCTGTCATGTGAGCTGTTACACATCTAACTGTCAGATGCCTTTTGCTGAACATTCTGGCAAATACACCTTAGGACATCAGAGAGAATTTACAATCACAGTATTTGAGTTGCAAAAGTCTTTAATAACTGTAACCAATACCAAATATATTATGCTTTACAGATAAAAAGACAATGTAGATTAGTGAAAGCGAGGCCTGCAGAGATGCCCACCGCCAAGAGCTTCAGTTCCTTGGTAGTACTTAGTAGTATCTTAACCTTTCTCATTCTCATTTCCTTATGCAGAAATGGAGATGATGCTCTTATGCTAAGGTTGTCTAAGGACTGACATGAAAATATTAATGACAAGCTATCAGTTCCTGATCCTCCCAGCAGCCCATCAAGCCAGTCGTGAGAGGAATAGCTCTAACAAGAAGCAGAAGAGGAGCAAGGAAGAGGAGAAACAAAAGGATGATTATTTCCATTTACGAATATGAATGGATACAGAGGCTCAGATTTATTAGTGCAAATAGCATATCCTGTTGTATGCAAGGAGCATGGTTTGCACAAGACTAGCTGAAGAATCTCCTTTATCCTGGAGCCCCATGTTAACAACATAGCATATCAGCTACTACACAGAGCCACAGCCCCATGCATGGTAACCACCACCATCCTCTCTTCTGTAGCCCTGTCTTTTGAGGTTATTTTTTTAACCTCCCTGGCCATGCACATTTCATATCGATGTGGTACAATCCTAAGCATTTAACTAGAAAGTTGAATAACTCCCAACACATTTAGATAATTTATTTGCAGTGCTAAAATGTTTTTATAGCCTAAATCCACATTAGGTTGAAACTTTTCCTCTTTTCTAATACAAGAGAAGTAATTGAGAGAAGTAACTGAGTATTATTGCAGGCACAATGGAGTTGTGGAACTGGCATGCAAGCATGTTGTGATGGACACAGATGGAAGAGGAAGAATGCTAGGAAAAGACAGTGGAGGCTTCCACAGCTAAAGTCAGAAGGGACAAGGAAAAAGTGCGACTTCTCTGCCCTATCCCAGGGACATGAGGCAGAAAAAAGGAGGGTCATTGAGTTGGAATTTTATGCAATCTAGGGTTCTTTGCTTATAGGCCTTGTTCCACTCCTTACAAAGAGGAGATGTCCCTGCCTCTACTTCTTGAGAGGAGCAGGGTGGGTGGATACTGTTGCTAACATCATATTTGCCTGGTTCGTGGGTTTTTGTATCTGAGTCATAAAGGGCCAATGGATTTGCCAACCATGAGAAGTTTGTTGCCAAGAAGTTGGGAGAAAAGAATCACTATGTCTTTGTAAAGACTCTTTTATTCTTATCTAAATTTGAAATTCCAAATCTCAAAATAAACAAGAAACTAAGTGTCCTGTGTGGCACAGTGTCCTGTAATTTTCAGCTCACTAACAGTATAAATTTTAGCTTTGCGTTCACAGGCAACATTTGCATGGGTAAATGAGTGCTGTTGTCCTGAGACCTGGCTGACAAAGTTTGGTACTTAATCTGAACCTACAACTGAGAATGGTGTTGAGAGAAAATTGGGCACCATGTTTTCTCATGCTGTTAATCCATGCCTTCCTTGGGGAGCAGTTCAATGTCATTAAATTGGTTGACCTCTTGCTCTAGCTAGAAACATACTTTCTGGAATTTTGTTACATGCTAAGATTCTGGTTTCAAACCAGAAGCATGTGGTACATCTTTCTGAACCAAATTCACAACAAGGGAAGGTCTACCTCCTCCACAGGTCTCTCTCCTCCTGATCCCAAACTCCATTTCTCCTTTGCTCATTATTCCATTACTTGTCTTTGGCTGTTTGAAAGCTGCATGCACTGTGAGACTTGAAATCCACCCTTTATTCTGGATTATGCCTTTGATAAAGAAGTAGAGTGGGCAAAGCCATCAACCAACCAGCTCGATGGGCTCCAGCAAAAATGAGCTGCTAACAAAATACTAAGATCCATGGAAAGAGAAAGATCATAGAGTTGGAACACTGACCTCTGCATATTCATTATCAAAACATAATCAAAACATGAAGTTAGCAGAGCCTAAGATTGATTTAACAATCTTCTCTCCTCTTCTCTCCTCTTCCCTTATTTCCTTTCCCTTTCTTGCCACCCCCCCCCACAAGACCTCAAGGAAAGCTTAATGGCAATTCCATACCCACTTTCAATCTACCCAAATTACCAGGTTCCCACTGCCATATGCCAAGGTACCAGCGAGCTTCCTGGTGCCACCCAGCAATTCAGAGTGGTCACAATGGTAAGATGAGAGCTGAGTCTCTGCCGCAATTTGCCTCATGAGCTCCCCTTGCTTATGGCTTTTTAACTTCATGATAATGAGCCCCTTGGTGCTAAAAACCAGGCCAAGGAATGAAGAAGGGATTCCAGAGTAAATGTGAAAAGGAGAAGAAAATAAAACACCCATTTTCAAATCATGAGGAAGGAAGAAACAGGGGCGGGAACCAGTCATTAAAGTTATTGTTTTTATAGGACTCCTGGCAACTAAAAATTCATTTTATATATCAAAGACAAGTACATTCATTGATTGGAAACTGAATAAAAATTACAGCATGAATTTGGTTTTTCTTGTTTTAAAATATGATTATAAATTTATTCTTGCCTCCATAAAATTTTCTGTGATTTGGTCATTTTCTATTTTGACTATTGAAAGATTATCCAATAAACTCAAAGTATGAATTGGCTGAATTATACAAATAGGATAAAGAAAAATTCTCCTTTACCCACCCCTTCATATTTAGCACTTTCTTTTATGTGGCCCTTAAAGATCTACCCAAATCTTTTCATCATCAAATATAACCCTCTGTAATTTCAACGGTAGCCCATGTACCACCACACTTTCAGATCTCATCTCAACCTATTTTTTTTTTTTTTTGGTGGCTGGTCAGTAAGGGTAGCCAAACCTTTGACCTTGGTATTATCAGTACCATGCTCTAACCAACTGAGCCAACCATCCAGCCCCTCAGATCTCATCTCAGTTTTTTCCTTGATAGCCCTCTCACTTAACTTCTTTTGTTTTCTTCTTTCATTCTTTCATTTGAAAAAATGTTTGGTGCTAATTGCTTTCTTCTTTCATTCTTTCATTTGAAAAATGTTTGGTGCTAGGAATATAGCAGTGAAAAAAAAGAACAAAAATCCCAGCCCTTATTTAAATAGAGGAAGAAACAAAGGATAAGGGAAATAAATGTTTACAATATATTTTATGTTTCATGATACTAGGTTAAGGGAAAAATAAAACAAGGAAGGGGGTAGTTGTGTGTTTGCCTGTGTAGACAGAGCAGTGAAGGACTGCCTCCCTGAGAAAGCAAGTCCCATCACCACCAGTGGTCAGAGGGCACGTGATGTCACGATGCTTGTTCTCTTATTAGGTTTCAACTGACCCTCAAACAACTGTCCTACAGCTATTGGACACCAGGTCAAGGAACAATGGCATTCTTTAACATGCTCTGTGCTCACTGTGACAGGTACTGCAAGGGAAGCAAAGATGTAATAGAAATAAAAGATAACTTTGGGCTTTTTTGCAACTTTAAATAGATTTCACCCTCTTGAGGGTAGAAATCAGCAATATGAATTGTTACATGCTTTACAAAAATCATGCTGAAAACAACTGTCTGCCATAGGCTCTGTGGTTACAAAAGGATTCATCTAGTAGCCTGCTTATGATCTGAGCTTTGGAAGAAGTGACATGAGTGACAAGAAAAGGACATTTGAGATAAGGGGAGTAACAGGGCTTCTGTAGTCTCCAGTTCCTTAACAGTGTTTCTCAATCTGTGGGCTAATGCATTTGGAGTTCCAAGGTAATTACCAACATTTTCTCTAGGTCTCTCCACATCCAGCATACATAGTCTTCTTTCCTCATGCCTAATTTTCTCTTTGGTAGTTTGAATAACGATGAGTTCAGTGTTTCAGGGCCATTTTTTTTTTTTTGCAGTTTTATTTTTCCTGAGAACTTCATGAACACCCCGATCTTCTTCATAGCCACAGAAATGAGAAAGGCTCTGACCCTCCACTCTAAGAGCTGCTAAATTGGCAAGTGAGCTAACAACTAAATCATTATGGCAGATAACATTCACTATTTCTCAAGAATCCATTCTTCTCTGATTTCTTTTGCTGGGAATATGGCTACCCCCCCAAAAAACTACATTTCCAGTCTCCTTTGTAGGGAACAGTAGTTGGCCAGTGAGTAGGAAGAAGAAGGGACATGTGGCACATTCCAGAACTCTTCCTTAAAAATCCATCTTTAGTTGATTTCTGCTTCTGATGCAAAACTAGACAACTTACTATAAAAAACTAGAAAACCAGAGAAAATATATAAAACATCTCTTTCACACATTAAGACAATAGGTAGAGCAGGATGATGTTCACTAAGAAAAGGGAAACAGAGTTAAGGCCCTTGCTTTCTGTCTACAGATAATTTTTGGAAGATGCCAAAGGGAGGAAGATCCCAAGCAGAGCAGAAGAGATCGTGCTGAGCTGAAAAGACATATATTTGATTTGGGGGAGGCCAAGGTAGACAGAATTTGCAGGAGGGATATTGCAGAAGAAGAGTTTGTGCAGATAAATGTACATAAAGGTCCCCTTAACTATGTATGCATGCAGTGAAACTTCACAAATCTGCACAAAAAGCAACTGCTAGAGAAAAATAATTATGGGGAACTGTAAACGGAACAATTCTTAGGACTTAAACAAGTTTGGGAGGTAGATTTCTCCCAGCCTGAGCAGAGAAACCTCACTGAACTGTCAGGTACTTGTAAAAAAGACTTACGTCATGCCTTGGTAGTTTGTCTGAATTAGCTGTAGAGTAAGGGCTACTCTAGATAAACCCTAACAGAAGCTAAAAACAAGTTTGGAATGCATGATTCTGATTTGCAAGTAAACTAATTGCCTTATAAGACTAACTTCAGCACTCTTTAGAGGAAGAGAACATAGTAAATGCTCAATATTGCAACATTCATAATATGATATTTGATAAAAATTCACTAGACAGGAGAAAAAACAGTAGATTATTACCCCCAAGTAGGAGGAAATAGAAGCAGAACCAGAAATTACAGAGGTAATAAAATTAAAAGAGAATAATTTTAAATCAACTATTATAAATTTTTTCAGTATTGACTAAAGGATAACATGATCATAATAAAGAAAGAAATCAATAATAAAAAATTTACAGATGAAAAATTTGATATCTGAAAAAAAAAGTTAAGTAATAGAATTAATAGCAGATTGAGACTGTGGAAGAAAAGATCAGTTAACATGAAGACATGGTAATAAAAATTATTGATAGAAGCACAGAGAAAAAAATGAATAAAAAATGAAGCAATTCAGTGACCTGTGGGACAATATCAAACATCTAACATACGTGAGATTGTCTTCTCAAAAGGAGTTGGAAAGCACATAAAGTTTTTTTGCGTAAGTAATAACAAAAGAATTTAAAAATTAAATTTTAATTTCTGATTATTTGCTAATAGTATATAGAAATATAATTTATTACTGTATATTGACCTTTATCTTTTTAATTTTGTAAATTCACTTATTAATTGTAGAAGCTACTTTTTATGGATTCTTAAGTATTTTCTAGAGAAGTGATCATGATGTTTATAAATAAGGACCATTCAATTTATTACTTTCCAATCTATTTGCCTTTTAGTTTAGTTTGTTTGTTTGTTTGTTTTATTTCCTTATTTCATTGGCTAGGGCCACCAATACAATGATGAATAAACGTGGTGATAGTGAACACTCTTACCTTCTTCCTTATCATGGGGGGATGTATTCAGTCTCATACTATCAAGTGTAAAACTGTCTCTAGATTTTCACAGATGCCTTTTATTGGGTTGAAAAAGTTTCCTTCTCTTCCTAATTTGATGAGAATTTTATTCAAATACGGGTATTGAATTTTGTCAAATGATTTTTAAATTTATATCAAGATGATCTTATTGTTTTCTTATTTAGTTTGTTATATAAGCTGTGGTTAGGGATGATTGCAAAAAAGCAAAAGAAAATTTTCTGGGTTGATGAAAATTTCCTATATCTTGATTGTGTTGTTGGAAAGCATTTGTCAAAATTCATGGAACTGTAAATTTAAAACGTGTGCATTTTCACATGTATAGGTCATACTTCTACAAAGTTCATTTCAAAAATACACCTGAATTATATTATTTCCTCCTTACTTTGTTGTATCTTCCTCCATTATGCTGCCTAGAATTAATGCTTAACAATTAGAGCTCTGGCTGCCATCTTATATCATGTCATTTTATATGAGGATGACAGTCATGGATGGAAGGAATCTGAGTCTCTGAGGTCTGTGAAGAGATAAGCTGTTATACCTAGTCCTGCATTGCCTACTCCTGGATTTTTACATAATATGAAAATGGACTTCAAAATGTTAAACTACTATTACTTTTTGGCAAACCTAAAATAAATGAGTGTCATGTGATACCATAAGTATTTGATACATAGGAAGTATTAAGGGCATTCAATAAAATTTACAATGAGTTACAACTAGTTGGGTTTTAGTAAAGACTTTGCTGGGGTAATAGGGAGAGAGTGGCATTTGAAATGAACCTTAGGAATGAATGTGACTTCCACAGAAAAATATTATAGAAGAGCATTCCAGGCAAAAGACTGTTATAAAAAGAAGTACATAGATGATGAGAGGTAGAAGCATTCAGGGGACATACAGAGAAATAAAAGGCCAGAGGGCTCAACAGCTATGCTGGAGTGCTCTAGAAGACCTGAGTGCCAACATGGATAGTTGAGATTTATTAAGCTATAAAAAGCCAAGGAAGGTTTCTGAACAGTGAGGTAATTGATAAAATTAAATTGTGGCAGCCCAGACAGAAGAAGCAGAATAAATTCAGAAAGTTTGCAGAAGCAGCAAGAAATTCAATTTATCTAAAAAATGAGATGTATTAAGAGGAGGTGAGGTAAGAATACACTAGAATAACAACTTTGAGTTATTGACTTGATGTGAACTTAAGTCGTTTAGAGACATGGGTGAATATTTCCGACTTAAAGTTGACTTGCCTATAGAATAAGATAGCACTTACATGTTAGAATAAGTAAGGCAAGGTGGATGAGAACACAAGATTGGAGTCTATTAACATAGTCTAGACAAGAGAAAATAAATATCAAGAAAAAAGGCAGAAAAGTTTGTGTAATGACTAAATCAAGGAGACCTGAAGAATGGTCACATGTAGGGGTCCTTTGGTAAGGGAGGAGTCAAAATTGACTTAGAGAATGAAATCCTGACATGATCAGTTGACCAGAGATGACACCACAGAGGTAGTGGCATCAGGGGCATCGTTCCTCCACCCAACACTGGGCTGTGAAATGCTTCTGTGCAGAAACTATGTAATTTTTCTAAAGCTGAAGCACAAAAATACTGTAATAAATATGGGAGACATGGTATAATTGGAGTCCTAAAAGGAGAAAAGATTTTAAAATAGGGCAAATTTATGTTTAAAGATAATCACCAATAATTTTTCAAAAGAATGAAAGACAATAAGCAACAAATCCAAGTAGCTTTACAAATCTTCACAAAAAGGATATAGGAATTGTATATTTGGCATCATTCTGTAAGAGAGGAGTGGTCTTAAGGCCCATGGATGGGTGTAGTGTAATTTTTCTCCCACATTAAATAACCTGACACTTTTATTTTTTGAGTCACCTGTCACTTATCACTATAACCCATATGCCTACCTCTAATGGCACTTCAATCTATAATTTGATATTTCTAACCTGCTATGGAACTAGTAAATAAATAAACAGGCCTATTGTTTGCTTGTTTACCAAACCTTCAAATACCAGATGCAACATGGATTTGTTGGGGCATAGAAAATGGAGGGATATTTCCAAATTTTTTTTTATAAAGTTAGTTTAATTTTTGTAGCTAAACATCTTTTATTATTCATTAATATTTATGTAAGAATAATAAATGAAACAGCCACTTGAATTAGAAGAAATATATTAGCAAACAGATTACAATACTATGTTAAGAAAATAATACATTATGCTCAGGTAGACATTATTCTAAGAACCCAATTATGCTTCAATGTTATGGAATTTCTTAATATAATTCAACATAGTAACAGGTATAAGGAGGAGAAACATATGATAATCTCCACAGACACTGAAATGATGTTCAAAGTAATTCAACAGGCATTCTTGGTTAAAAATGCCCAATAAATTGGGAGCGGATGGATGTTTCCTGTATTAGTCCAATTCTGTTGCTTATAAAAAAAATACCTGGAACTGGGTTATTTATAAAGAAAGTGAAATTTATTGCTTACAGTTTCAGAGGCCAGGAAGTCTGAAGTCCAGGAACATATCTGCTGAGGGTTCTCTTTGGTAGTGGCTTGCAGCAATGCAGGGGTCTCATAAGGCAGAAAATGGCAGAGGAGAGAGACTCAACTCTCATGTTCTCTTCTTTTAGAGCCCTCAGAACCATGCCCCTGACCACCATTATTAATCCATTCACTACAGCATTTCCTTAACATAATTAGTTCTCAACTTAGCATCTTACTTAGTGGGGAAATACAGAAAACTTTTACACAAGATCAGACACAAGGCAAGGGTGCCCACTCTTTCTAATACTACTTAACATGTAATGGAGATATTTACCAATACAATTTGGCAAGAGAAAACAATTAGAAACATAGAATTTGAAAATAAATGAAATTATATTGATTTTCAAGTGATATGAGAGCATAGGTGAAAAATCCAAGAGAATCAATAATAAAAATAAAAAATAAAAAATTTAGTGAGGCAACAGTAAATGTAACCAATATAAAAATTATATTTATAAACAATAACCAGTGGGAAGATATAATGGAAGGCAAACATTTATTTGCAACAACAATAAAAACATAACATACTTAGGAAATGTAAACCTTCCTGAGGAAACCATTAAAACACACATACTCCTGAAAGATAAAAAAAGATTTGAACAATTAGAAATGTAACCCTTGTTCTTGGATTTAACAACATGGAATTGTGAAGATGTTAGTTATGCTTACATTTATTTATAATTTACTGCAACCCCAATGAAGATAGGTAAGTTGTTTCTAATATTAAAGTGGAAAAATAAGCATGCAAAAATAGATAAGAAAATCTCAACAAAGCAGATAAAAAGAGGGGCTATCCTATTTTAAAATTTACTATAATGCCTGTGTACTTAACACAGTGTTACTGGCACATGAAAGACAGACCAATGGAAAAGAAAATGCTGTTTCTAAAGAGTCCCAAGGACATATGGAAATTTAGCATGTAAGAAAGGTAGCATCTTAAACTTCATCATATAATAATGCTATAAATTATAACAGAGTTTCTGGAAAAATCTAAAATAATTTTTGCATTTAGGAGAATTGAACAAATGAGTGAGTCCTCACTACAGGAAAAGGGAGATTAAAATACAGAATAAAGGTAGGAGGGAAAAATTCAACAATGTCCATTTGGAGTTAGAGATAATGTAGATACATCGATATAGACATAGATGTAGATATTTTCTAGTTTTATCAACTCCAAGAGACTAAAGACAGTGATACCCAACAGAAATGAGCACACCCAGCATGTAGATCCTGGTATCTAAACACTTTTTTATTGTTCTCTAAAAGGAACTAGTGATTCTTGGAGAAATGGTAATTCTAGCCTTGGGGCAAGAAAAGTTTTAGATGTTCTTGAAAATTCCTGTTGTGCCAAAAATTAAGAAAGTGCTCAAAATCTGATAGGTCATGTCAAAATGACACAGGAATCAGCTTACAAGGGCTTTCCACTGGCCAAATTTGGATCACTTTGAGCGTCAAAGTGAAAACTGTCAGTAATGTATCATGCGTCAAAGTGAAAACTGTCAGTAATGTATCATGACACATTGAATAAGAAAATAACTGCATGAGTTGATACTTATACTATACATTAGAACAAATATATAAATGAATGAATAAGTGCAAGGAATGGGAAGGGAAAAACTTATTTATAGAAGAATGTCAACTAATAATGTGGAAGATGTGAGAGAATATGAAAATCTGCAATTTGCAATTATAGTAGTCATAATTGATTTTGCGAAGAATCATCAATGAATGCTAAAATCATTGGTTAAAAAATTGTTAGGAAGCAGGATATTCACACAGTCTCAGACTATCACTTATTAATTACATAGAGGGAAAGATAACTTTACAAATAAGAAATACAGAGTCCACCAACTAAACCAAGTGATTTAGCTTAATATTAGTAGTCAAGAAACAAACTGATGTCATGTGCCTTATTTTAGAAATCACTGAGAGACATCTTCATCAAAGTAGCATTTCCTCCAAATTTGTTAAATCTAAATCTAGTCACAAGGAAACAACCATATAAATTTTAACTGAGGCACATTCTGGAAAATAACTGGCCAGGATTCTTCAAAGTAAGAGAGATGATGAAGCTGGGTGAAAGGTATACGGGTGTTAGTTGAACTCTTCTTGCAAATTTTCTGTAAGTGAGGGAACAAATAAATTCTGAAAAAAGATAAAAGAAGAAAAGAAAGAAAAGAAAGAATCTATAGGCCCCCTGAGTAGAATGCCTAAAGTACACTCATATAAATTAAATGTACGATGTTTTATGCATGCTTAGCCACACCTGCCTCCATTTTTAGGGGTTCTTGTTTTATGGTTTTCACTCGGGTTCCAGGTAGATATTTGTTGAACTGCTAAATGAGAGTCTCTAATACGATTAATAAGAAAAATGGCCATGAAGAAAAATGGGAAGCATAGATGCAATAAATATATCATTAGTAGCATAGCAAAACAAGATAGTGAAATGTAATTGATAACCAGGAGACACTACAAAATCTAAATTGTAATGAATATTTACCATGTTGTGGCCTCCCTTGCTATGAATGGAGTAACTCCCACCTTATGCATCCCTCTTCTCCAAGGTAGAAGTCAGAACTAGATTCCCTTTTAGGGGGGCACAGGTGTGTACTTGGGTTTTGCCAATCAGATACATCCATGAAAGTCTCTCATTTTTAACTGATCCATGTGAAGAGCAAGTATGCAGAAACCACCTTTCTGTGAGTGAGGCAGAAGAGATGCCTGTCTTTTTGATGCAAAGCATGAAAAAGGTTATGTTATCTGGCCACCAGCATCTTCATTGCGATCTGTAAGGTCTGGACTGAGCTGCAGCAGTGGATATGTTTTTCCCAGGGCAGCCCTTAGAGTGTGGTTTGGGCACTATTCCTAGCTGTATAGCCTTCATTCTGACTCTCTGGCTCTCTAAGGAAACTGGTGAGCTTCCTAATTCCCTTTAACAAATTCCTTTTCTGTTTAAACTAACTAGAGCAAATTCTGGTTTTGCTACTGAGAACCCTGTCAGGTATGACACTCTAACTGACTTCCAGGTTTGCCATCTCTCACGGATTCTTAGGATATCCTAGATTAGCAGAGTATTGCCCTTATTAGAATCCCTTCCACCATTTTTACACCTGCATGTTTAATCTTACATCTAAATACTTATATATTATGAACAGTGATGACAGGACTTATTTTGTTAAACATAAAAATATGAGGAATATTATAATATTCACAAGGTCATGACTTCATTTCTAGAGATGAGCCAACCTGGTGGTTCTTGGATTATGAAAACATTTCCAAATAATTTTCAATGGGCTTTTAGTTTGTCAAAAAATCACATCTGGTGATTTTGAGAGATTTAATCCATATGTTTCTAATTTACATTGAATCAACTCTTTCAAATGAGTCTCCAGGATGATAAAATAATGCCCCAAAAGGCACAGACTCTGTTAATGAATATTTTGTGGGTTGTATATTCTTGACTGAAGTACCTCCAATCTCAGAGGGTTGGAAGTAAGTTCAGAACTTGGCTCCATCATCGTCCTTGACCTCAATTTCAATTTCATCTGAAACCAAGTTGCTGCAATACACTCTGTGCTACTTCTTTTCTTTGTAGTCTGTTCATTCTTCGGCCTGTGTGTAGATGAAACACAACCTGACTTCAGGGTGCCCTGGCAGAACTGGTAGTGAGTGGTTGAACTCTTCTTTCCTGGTTTAAAGTTTACATGACAGGGAAATGTCAGTTATTTAGGTGTACAATAGTACAGATAGAGTACAAAATAATTTCTTCCACCCTGTCAGCCCCATTTGCTTTGGATTTAAGCTGAGGGACAAAGTTATTGATGAAGCTGCAGCAGAAAGAGTGTTAAGATCTCTGCAGTTCTTGTCTAAACCCTCCAACTCCCCCCTACTATCACCAACAAATCTGACACAATTAAACTGCACTGAATTAAGCTTGTTAATCCAATAGACTGATTTACAAGTCACTGGCAGTATTTTATTTTCACTGTATAAAATTCACAGTCTCCACATTAGTCTATGTTTATCCCGAGAGGCTGTTGGCCCTCCCCTAATAGTGTCTGTTCTTGGCAGAGATGCTCGTGTTAGCATGGCTGTTTGGGAATGAGATCATAATTTGGGACACAAATTTATTAACCTCCTGAAAATTTCTTTTTATAGAAACCTTATTCATTTTCAGCAAAAATGTATTAAGCCCTAGTGTGCCTATGGAACTGTGCTCGGCACCCCTGTGGAGATCATGTGCCACTCTCCCTTCTCACTGTGCTCCAGTCATATTGATCCTCTTTCAGTTGCTCATCTCTGCAAGGTCTTTCATCCGTAAGACATACATACATGCTGGTTACTTTGCCTAAACCCACCCCCCTCCTTCTCTATCCCCATAAATAGGTACATCCTATTCCTAGCTGACTCCTTATCCTTCAGGCCTCAGATAAATGTACCTCCCTCAGAGGGACCTTTTCTCATCACCCCATCTAAGTTTTCCCTCCTATCACCCTCTGCCTTCATTGCACATCATGATTTGTGATTAAATATTCATTTGATTGTTTTCTTTCTCTCTCCCACAAGATTGTAAGCTGCACAAAGGCAAGTAACAAGTCTGCTTTGTTAATCACTGTGCACCCAGTGTTTTTACTGTGGTACCTGGTGTATGGTCGATGCTCTACACAACCTATTCACATTTTAAACTAATGGACAGCATGTTTAATTAGACCTGTTGATAGATTAATACACAGTGTGTTTATGCTCAAGAGATGAGTGCAATAAAGAAAATAACGCAGTTACTCTTTCCTATAAGTAGTTTCTCATTCATGGATTAGTCTAAACAGAAATTTTCTGGCGATATTTTCAGATGTTGCTGTGAACTTGGGCCAAATGATAAAGTTTGTAAAACTTTCTCCCACTGAATTCATTTGTGCTTGTATGATGTCCACACCAGAACAAAGGGAATGGAAGTGGTTGTTCATCATTGAAAAATGAAAAATGCAATGAGTAATCCATTGTTTTATGCAATTTTATATTAATCATCTATCCAAGTGCTTCATTTCTCTGTTTCTTTCTGTGAACTGTACTTACCAGAAGTGAATAAGCTTCCAGCATTTCTGTGCAAGAGGTAAGAGAAAAAAGAAGAAAAGACTGGGCATGATTTCAAACTGTTCTAGTTATCTATTCTGTTGGGTGACCTGCATTCTTTCAGTCTACTAGTAAAATGTTAAGCATGTCTGACTGAGTGAAAATGGAAGACATACCTTTAAATTCCACATTACTAGAAAGTGTTGAAACCAGTTTTAATAAAACATGGGGAAATGATAGCCAACAAAGGAAAAACTGGTGCTTCATAGAATTAAAGACTCCGTGTCATCCTCATTTATTCTCTAGAGTCATCTTGTAATGAAAGAACCTCTTCTCCAATGACCTTTAGTTAGTAGTATTTCTGTCTCAACCTGCACACCCTGATGCCTTGTTTGAGATGGGAATTGGGATAGTTGACCAGCCACCTGGAGTGGTAAGAAAGAGCAAGCACATTGGAGGCCCTTCAGGGATCCATAA
>NW_007737341.1:31048-34621 GCF_000696425.1 Galeopterus variegatus | reverse complement strand
AACCTGCACACCCTGATGCCTTGTTTGAGATGGGAATTGGGATAGTTGACCAGCCACCTGGAGTGGTAAGAAAGAGCAAGCACATTGGAGGCCCTTCAGGGATCCATAAGTAGCACTGTGGACATTAGAAACTCGGGCTGTCCCCTAATCCATTCACTGAACAGTGTGAAGAAGAGGCAGGGTGGGGCAGGAATATCTGTTTCTGTCCCCACTATCAACAAAGCTTCAAAATTGGCCCTCCATCTAAATAGTCTTTTGTTTTTCACCTCTTAGTCAACCTTTCTTCTGACCCTCAATTTCCCAGCTCTGTGTAATGCAATCTGTTTAGAGAACCTGATGCCCCACTAAATGCTGGGCATTATATTTCCCACTGAAAAGATGAACTAAACAACGAAGGTTCCTGCTTTTGGAAAGCTCCTTACCCTGAAGTCGGAGTCGGGGTGAGAGTGGGGGTCGTTAAGGGGACCTGGACTTATATGGTGATATATTAAGCACCATAATAAAAGCATACACATTATGCTGTGAGAACATAGAGGAGAAGAAATTCCAGGTAGATTTTTTTTGAATACTGTGAAATGAAAATGGCTTCAGTTACATCTAGCACTGACCAGTTTATTTATTTACGTACTGTGTTGGGGTTTTCCAATACCACCCCAGATTCTACACTTCACTAAGAAGATTCACTGGAGTCAGCTTATAGTCAAATCCTTGGCTACAACTTATTATAGAGAAAGAATGCAAAGCAAAATCAGCAAAAGGAGAAGGCACATGGGGCAAAGACTATAGGACACCAGGCACAAGCTTCCAAGATCCTCTGCCAATGGAGTCACACAGGACACTAATTTCTTCAGCAATGAATTGTGACAACACATGTGAAATGTTGTCTATCAGGGGAGCTGATTAGCAACTTGGTGCCCAGGATTTTTATAGTGCCCCAGGGCTAGTCATTAACACCTTCTGCCTAGCAAATTCCCAAATTGCAGAATCTAAGAAGGAAAACAGGTGTTCGGCACAAGTCACATTGTTTATATAAATAGCTTAGGCACAGTGAGCCACTCTGATGAGTTCTGGGCATGGTGGGAACCCTCCCAAAATGCCAGTTCCCTGATGCCAGCCAAGGAGCAACCTTGCAAGCAGGTCTTTTTGTGGATAGCAGTCTCAGGCCTGCCACATTAACTAGTTCCTGCACACCTACCCATTTATTTGTTTGTGTATGTATTTATGTATCTAGGGAGAGAAGTGGCTGTCAAATTTGTACTCTAGTTTTAATTTGTGTCAAAAAGGACTGTATCTTCCTTTTTAATGATATAACTTTAATCATATCTATTTTCAGTGGTATGCTAGAGCCTGTTGGTACCTGCTTGCAAGAGCTATTGTTAAATATCCAGGAATTTTGTGAAGTACGCTAGCTTGAAATCGCCTATGGCAGGGATGTTTATACTACAGAAATTGGCAAATTCTACAAATCACAGTTTTCCCTGACTCTCTGGAGAGCTGGTTATTAAACAGTTACCAGCATACTATTGCTTATTTATGTGTTCCAAGGGAAAGGGTGAAAGAGTAAAAAGAACAAATTTTCACAACTGAAAAGTAAAATCCCTACTCACATTTATTTATTCATTCATTTAATAACTGTGAAATGCAGAAGAAGATAGTCAAGTTCACTATCTTTATGAAGCTTACAATCTGGTCGGAGAGACAGAAAATAAACACAAACATGACAGGCCAAATTATTCTCACATTAATTTATTATTTCCTTCGCTACCATAGAAGATTCAATAGAGAGAAGTATTTTTTTTCATTTCCTACTCCAAGAAGCTTTATCTGTGTCTGGGCCCTTTAATCTTTAGTAAATATGATGATGCAAGCTTTCCTGAAGACAAACCCTCCTCCCAACAAATAAACTAACAGGCTTTTGTTTGGGGAGTACAGGACAAATGAGACAGACTGGTGCTGGGAGTGGAGAGGCAGAACTGGCCTTCCCACAGGAAAAAGTCCTTTTTTAAAAAAAATGTGAGTCAGAGTTGTGTACCTTGTGGGGGTGGGGGGCGAGGATGGGAGGTTGACACCAGCTATGCAAAATTGGTACATCCTCCATTCTGTGAAACACTGTGTACATATGCAGTGCTTTGAGAAGTGACAGAGGTGCTGAAAGGATGGCACACAAAAGTCGGGAGGGTGACACTAGGAGGTCTTGGGAGTCGAGGCAAAGGTGCGTCTGTTTTCAGGCAGCACAGAGCAAGTAGTGACAATTACAGAACTTGTAACATGCTCTGGACACTGCTCTAATCCTTTTACATGCTTTAACACTTGAATCCATGCAACAGCCGTATGAGGTAGGCATCATTTTATATAAGAGGAAACTGAGGCACAGAGAGGCCAGGCAACCTTCCCACACAGCTAGGCAGTGTCAATTTTACACTGGGCCATCTTGGCCTCAGAAGCCATCCATTTAACCAGTGTGCTATGTGGCCTTATCATATGACCACTCTTACTCTAGAAAGACCACACTGTTTACACAATGACATTTACATGGCAGTCATCTTGCTTGGAGGGGTGGGAGCCCTATTGTCTTGTGAGAATTTTCAGAGCACTACTTAAGCTCCTAAATTTCAAGGCAGCCCTGGGAATGAAGTGCCAGGCCATCAACTGAGACTGGGATTGAATCTCATGCTTTCCTGGCAAATGAGAGCTTTATACCAAATAGAACAAGTTCCCTGCTTCTCTTCCATAAAGGAGTTCCCGGTCCAGAGGGCTCTTAGATACTTAAATAAGCAACTCCAATCCCCATCAAAAGGTCTTTTCAAAGGTCCTCCATGCTCCTTAGCAACCTCTCACCTGTCTAAGGCTACCTTGGAAAGGTTTCTGCTATAAAAGTCTTCAATTAGAAACCAGAGTCGCAGCTGCTTCCAGGGAAGGCTCAGCCTCTCCAGCACCAAGTCTATGGGAGTGCCTGGCTCATGGGAATGCCTGGCTCATCTGCCGGCCCTGCCCTGCTGCTCAGTCCATTCTGTTCTGTGGAGCTGGAGATCATTTTTGTCAATTGGTGAGCACATCTTCATCAGAAAGTAGTTGTAGCACTGACAAGATGAAAGTTATGAACTGACCGAGAACGTGGTGGGGGAGAGCAATTCAAATAACATGTGGACAGGCCACAGGAAGGCAGAAAAATGGGGAATGGAAAGGGGTATCCTCAGTGGTGCAACTAGCAGCAATGGCCAAGGATCACATCCTTTCCTCTGTTACCGTGTGGCTGGCAAAGTTTCTCTCTTGTTCGAGTGACAGTCAAGGCTTAGGCCAGCCCACCAACACTTTAGTGCTAAGTGAAGCATCAAGGAAGGTTACCGGGTGCTGGGCTTTTACCAGATTTGTCACTGGTTTTCCCCCCTCCTGGGAGCACTTCACTTCTTAAGCTCCTCCTGCTTTCAAAGACCAGAAAAAAGCATTAAAACGGTGCTCTTCTTATAGTCTTTTTATAGGGCACTGAAAGAACCACCATCATTTTTTGGTTGCATAGGTTAGATTACATACTCTCTCAAAATATAAAGTGTAAAATGCCTTAGTCATCAGTTT
>NW_007737341.1:27370-30250 GCF_000696425.1 Galeopterus variegatus | reverse complement strand
GAAAGAACCACCATCATTTTTTGGTTGCATAGGTTAGATTACATACTCTCTCAAAATATAAAGTGTAAAATGCCTTAGTCATCAGTTTAGTGTGATATAAACACACTTTGAGTCACTGTGAAATTGGCCTCTGTCTCTGAAGGATGCTAGGAGTTTTGCCCTTGGGAATCTTGTTGGCCCTCTGAGTTTCTTTTTTGTCTCAGTTATTGCCTTGTGAGCCTGCTGCAAGCCCTGAACAGAAAAAGATGCTTTTAAGTCAAGACGCTCATGCAGTGTGCCATTTTGAAGAGAGTCAGCTGCAGTCACAACTGCCATTTGCTAGACTGGTGCATTCTCTGCCTGTGCTCTTTTCCTCTCCGTGCAATTCTTTTAGAGCCTCTTTAATCTGTCTGAGATTCTGGAGCAAAAGCTACAAATTTAAGAAAACTGCTCCTTGAAACCTGAGTCTTCCAAAAGCTCTTAATATCCTTTGCTTGAATTAGTTTCATGCAAATTGTTCAACTGCATATACTGATGAGACTACAAGGAGAGAATATCTGCCTGAAAATGGTCCAAAATGGTTTGGAGAAGTTTATTCCTATAATTCCTGTTCAGTGCCTCCTTTGTTGCTTTTTTCTCATCTTTTGACCAAATGAAGTACATGGAGACTCATTCTTTCAAGTCCCCTTTCCCAGAATATTTCCCTGGAATCATTTTCTCTCCCATTCCACAATCCTCCTAACAAAAATCTTGTGTCAGTGAGCAAATATTCCCCTCTTAAACTGAAATTCTGCTATTTTAGTTCCTACTTGCCAGAGCCAGAGTGATTTGAACATTCCTCTTCACTTAATATCAGTCCCCATCAGATAACCATTAAATGAATAGAGGCTGCAGGTTGGAAGGAATGCAAACAATGCAGATAAAGTCCTAATAACTGGCAGCTGTGAATTAATTCAGCCAGATTGCAGCCCAGGAAGGTGGCTCTCAAGGGAGCAAAGGGAGCTAGGGAGACTTGACCACAGTGTCTGTAGCCCACCCCTAGGCCAGGCAGGCTGGCATTTCATATCTAAAGTCATCACAGGAATGAGGCAAATTCCATTGTCTTTTCTTGTGACTGCTCATCATAGCAAGTCAACCCCCTGTGACTGTTAGAAAGGGAAACAGTCGCGTATTTTTACCCATAGGAATGAATCAAATGACTGACTACGGGGGAGCCACTGACCTAACTAGGGGATATTGAGAAAAGGGTCAACTGACTTGTTGAGCCATTCCATTTAGTGGTTTCAGACTCAAAATTCCATAGCCTATTAAGTCTGGTAACTCAAAAGGCAGAGTGATTTTTCCCCCGAATATTTCAAAGTAATTGCAACCTATTGCCTATTTTTAGGTGGAGAAGGTCCCTGAGAAAATATGCAAATAGAGCCTTGGGAAATTTGAGTTCTAATTATGCCCTCTGCTCCACCTCTGAACTCTCTGAATAGCCTGCTTATTGATTGGAATTTACCTTCACCATCAGCAAGAACCCAATCTTTTGAGCTTCTGAGCTCTGTGGCCAACCTCTGCTCTATTTGGGTTGTTTTGGGTCCTAACTAGTGATTTGAAGCAGGGGGAGAGTTAGTGTGTTCCTGAGTTTGACCAGTAGAGGGAAGCAGTTTTGACCGTGTGACTAGCTTCCCAGTCCTGGGAGAGAACAATCTTTGATTTCTAGGAAAAGCTGAGAAGCTGAGTAGTCATCAGTTCCTTTGTCTGACTTAGTATCTTTTTTGTGTATAGAATGTCTTTCCATATAAAGAGGAGTGTGAATATTTTGAGTTAATTAGAAAAGAAGAAAGTAGGAAATGATCAGAGTTTACTTTCAATAGCAACAGGCACCTTGTTCTCCTAAATCTCTATTAATTAAGCAATGTAAAATGAAGATCATGATTTATAACAACTTTTAGTTTAGAGTCAGTATAGTTGTCTTTAAGTCCCAAAGTGATTTATAAACACTCCATCTTTAACCAAAAGCTGGTGGGAGAGAAATGTTTAACATATGTACTCTGCCCAGCTGGCTGAGAAACTGGATTCTAAAGCAAACTCTTTCCACTGAGACCTTATTACAATATCTCCTTTAACTATATTTCTTAAAGTTGGTAGGTTTTAATTTAGAAACTGTAGGATGTATTTGACAGAAATGTCAAAGAGATTGCAGGTTGTTACTAACCACTGGCAATAACTCAAATACGGGACAAGTATGTATCTTGACATAGTTGATAATTAGACTGATAATGGAATTGAAATATAATCACTCTCTTACCTTGTACCTCCTGAGGCTGAAACTCAAGGCGTGTTCAAATAAAGCCTTGAATGACTTCTCTGCCACTGAAAGAAATAAAGTGTACACTCCATACTTTGGATCATACCAGAAGGAAGACTGGCAGCCCTTCATGGCATTTTTATGTCTTCTGGTAAAGCTTTCTCCAGCAAAAGCTCCAGTAGTCTGTGATAGCTAAAGTATCTCAAGGATGCCCTCAAGCCTCAGAATAAGGATCAATTTAGAAACTTTGCTGATACACCCTCCTAAAAATGTTCTGTTCAGACTAGGTCAGATAGACTGATAGATTAGACAGATAATCTTTATATATGTAAATAGTTTACGTATACATACATGTCACACACAAACATACACAGAATGAAAAACCACACAACCACACAAGAGAGCATGCATAAAACAAATGCAGATTTATTATTTCAATCCTGTTTTCCTAGGGCTGGCCCCAGGTGACTAAATAGAGAGGTGTATGACAAGTACAGTACTACTTCTATCCCACCACTGATTTTCTTCTCCAATTTCCACTGATCTCAACTTTTTATTTCAGAGACAAACCTCCTGAATGAATTGTCTAACTCTATTCCTATTTC
>NW_007737341.1:24793-26464 GCF_000696425.1 Galeopterus variegatus | reverse complement strand
TCTAGGAAAAGCTGAGAAGCTGAGTAGTCATCAGTTCCTTTGTCTGACTTGTGTATAGAATGTCTTTCCATATAAAGAGGAGTGTGAATATTTTGAGTTAATTAGAAAAGAAGAAAGTAGGAAATGATCAGAGTTTACTTTCAATAGCAACAGGCACCTTGTTCTCCTAAATCTCTATTAATTAAGCAATGTAAAATGAAGATCATGATTTATAACAACTTTTAGTTTAGAGTCAGTATAGTTGTCTTTAAGTCCCAAAGTGATTTATAAACACTCCATCTTTAACCAAAAGCTGGTGGGAGAGAAGTGTTTAACATATGTACTCTGCCCAGCTGGCTGAGAAACTGGATTCTAAAGCAAACTCTTTCCACTGAGACCTTATTACAATATCTCCTTTAACTATATTTCTTAAAGTTGGTAGGTTTTAATTTAGAAACCGTAGGATGTATTTGACAGAAATGTCAAAGAGATTGCAGGTTGTTACTAACCACTGGCAATAACTCAAATACGGGACAAGTATGTATCTTGACATAGTTGATAATTAGACTGATAATGGAATTGAAATATAATCACTCTCTTACCTTGTACCTCCTGAGGCTGAAACTCAAGGCGTGTTCAAATAAAGCCTTGAATGACTTCTCTGCCACTGAAAGAAATAAAGTGTACACTCCATACTTTGGATCATACCAGAAGGAAGACTGGCAGCCCTTCATGGCATTTTTATGTCTTCTGGTAAAACTTTCTCCAGCAAAAGCTCCAGTAGTCTGTGATAGCTAAAGTATCTCAAGGATGCCCTCAAGCCTCAGAATAAGGATCAATTTAGAAACTTTGCTGATACACCCTCCTAAAAATGTTCTGTTCAGACTAGGTCAGATAGACTGATAGATTAGACAGATAATCTTTATATATGTAAATAGTTTACGTATACATACATGTCACACACAAACATACACAGAATGAAAAACCACACAACCACACAAGAGAGCATGCATAAAACAAATGCAGATTTATTATTTCAATCCTGTTTTCCTAGGGCTGGCCCCAGGTGACTAAATAGAGAGGTGTATGACAAGTACAGTACTACTTCTATCCCACCACTGATTTTCTTCTCCAATTTCCACTGATCTCAACTTTTTATTTCAGAGACAAACCTCCTGAATGAATTGTCTAACTCTATTCCTATTTCTTCACTTCCCACTCTTTCTTCAACCTACAGAAATCTAACTTCTTCCCCTTCATACCCTGACATTTTTTCATAAAGGAGTCCAGTGACTCAGGCATCGCTGAATCTAATGGAAACTTTTCGGTGATTACTTTGACCTCCTAGCAGTATTGAACATTGTTTCTTTGTCATAACAATCTCTTCCATTGCCTTCTGTATACAGCACACTTTCCCGTTCTTCCTTCATGTCATTTTTTTGTGTCTCAGAATTTGTTCCTTGGCCTTCTACTCTTCTCACTTTACATTCTCTCCCCAGGCCATTTCACCCATCCACCTATATGCTGATTTTTCTTCAACACCTATACCTCAAACCCAGATATATATTCTATACATAGATGTGTATGTCAAAATATGTTCTATAGTGTTTTTCAAACTGTAGGTCACAACCCATTAGTGGGTTTGAAATAGTTAAATAGAGACAAGCATTTTTTTTTTTTTTTTTTTTTTTT
>NW_007737341.1:19255-24099 GCF_000696425.1 Galeopterus variegatus | reverse complement strand
AGGCGCACTATCCAGTGCGCCACCGGGCCGGCCCCGAGACAAGCATTTTAAAACGAAATATAGAACAGAATAGAATAGAACAAAGTGACTTACACTAAGGTAGAATAATTATGCTTCATGGAACTTTTCCTTTTTATTTATGTGGGAGTATGGGATTATGATCTTAAACATACACAGCTATTTCAAAAAGTTCATGAAAAAAATAGAATTAAAAGATAATATGAATCTTTCCATGAACGTTTTGAAGTACTCTTGTATTTCTTACTCTGGGTCATGGTCAAAAACACTGGAAAGGCACTGGTCCTCTGGGCATCTCTGCATAGATGTTTCAAAGATAATCCATGGAACACATGTTAAAAACTAGACTCCTCATCTTTAACCCCAACATGTTTCTGTTTTAGAAAGTCTTATTGACCCAATTACCCAAGTCAGAAACCTGTAAGTTTCATTTAAGTCAGCTTCTCTTTCATGCCTACAGACAACCATCAAGAAACACTGCAAATGGGCCTCCTAATGTATTTACAATCCAGCACTTCTCTCCATCTCCCAAGACCACCAGGCGAGATCATGCCACCATGGTCTTTCTTGTGGACTCTTGCAATTGCCTCTTATTTGAATGAATGAGTAATAAATCATGACTACATCAGACAGCAAGAGGTAAACATATGGAATTATTAACCTTCATAAACAAAATACTCTAGAAAGTAAAATCTGAGTGTCAGTCCATTCTAGCTGCTACAACAAAACACCATAAACTAGATAGTCTATAAACAACAGAAATTTCTTTTTCAATGCTGAAGGCTGGAAAGTCCAAGATCAAGGTGTCAGAAGTTTGTTGTTTGGTGAGGGCTTGTTCTCTGGTTCACAGACAGTGCTTTCTAGCTCTGCCCTCACATAGTAGCAGGGGCAGACAAGCTCCCTTGGGCCTCTTTTATAAGGGCACTAATCCCATCCATGAAGGCTCTACCCTATGATCTAATAAACTTCCAAATGTTCCACCTCTAAATACCATCCTTGGATGTCAGAATTTTAACACATGGGTTTCGGGCTAAAACAGACATTCAGACCACAGCACAGAGTAATATAAAAGGTTGAGATAAATTCACAGATGGTACACTTTTAACAGACTGCTGAGGGATATGGACAACACACTTAACGTGTTAAGGCTGGTATCACCCAGTACCAGTCTGAATTTTACCGTCAGAGAGATACCGAATAAATTATTGTTCATTTGGACTATGCAGCTAACCTAAAATGGTTTTTCATAAGTTTATAGGAGGATAAGAGCCCAGTTGCCCAAATCCTGATCATCTGTAACACTCATAAGAGCTGCTACATGAAAAATTGTTAAGGATTTGGGAAAATGCTAATGATACTATTAACTATTTTTTTTAGTAGCACCCTGAAATTCATGCTTACCTCTCTTCAAGGGCCAGTTTCACAGGATAAGGCTTATATAAATAAAAACAAACATTTATCAGAGCATATGAAAATATACCATCATACTTTCCACCTTCAGATTTACACAGTCAGTTAATGGACTGAGACCTGATTTTATTTCCACTAAGCTTAGGAGTGAAAACTCTAACTCAGACTCTCAGGCTAAACTGACCTATTTAATTTTTGCTGTCCCTCTTCTGCAATACCACTAGATTTTGATTTATAAAATAGCAAACATGTTCTTACTTGGGAGTAAAATGTAACATGGCTTGCTGATAGTAATCAGCAGTTTATCTGATTGAATTCATATTTGGATACATTTTGTGATCCAATCAGAGGATCTACAAGTTTGCTTACAATGCAATAAAACATTATGTTTATCCCAAGAAATACCAGGGTCTAACTAGCTAAATCTGGAGAAGGTAAACCAGGCTTTCTCCATTCATGGTTACCTAGCATAAATTGTGATGCAGCCTGGTGTCAACCTGAGGAAGGAAACTGAGGCATGGCTTGAACAACGAAGAGTTTATTTCAGCCAAATTTGATTGGCTGAAGCCAAGAAAACACCACCAAGTTACCTTGGGAAGTGCCTGCAGTGCAAACAAAGCTTCAGCATTTTTATAATCATAAAAAGGGGAGGAGAAGAAAGAACCTCCTTAATCTGGCTTTACATGGATTGTCTAGCACAATATGAGTCAGGGATTGTTTAATGGATGGTTACATCTTGCTCTCTAAACAACTGCTAAATCCATAAGTAAGGGTCACATTATCCATTTCAACATTCTTTAGGTTAATTTATAATTCCATGAGCTGACAGCATATTTGGACTCTAGGCCTAAAGTAACCTGTTTAGCAATGTTCCAAGATGTGGGAAATGTGACTACTGCCACATACCTGACCTCCCGGGGCCTTGAGAATTTAGCTACCATCAGATATTGATGCAAAATAAAAACATGATGTTGCAAGTACGTATTATTTTTCTAAGTGCATGCCAAGTAGTGAAAATACTGCTACACACACATATGTGAACATGTGCATGAATACACACTGCTTAGAGTACATTAGTTATACCTAACAGTAAAATGCCCTTTATTCAAGATTGTCTAACTTAGAATTGTTGTACGACATATAATAGGCAGCAGCATGGCAAATTAAAGAATAACAGAAATATAATTTTTAAAATAAATGTAATCTACATAAAAGAACAAAATATTCTGACGTCTTTAGATACCTATTCACGTAACAACCATTGTGATAATGTAGAAATTAGATAAACTAGAATTTACCTAACTCTCTTTTATTTCTTGATAGAATTTTTTATTGAGATGTACAAAATCCATTAAAGTTAAATAAATTCAAAATTTTACCATTTTAAAGTGTACACTTCAGTAGGTTTTAGTATATTTGATACATTGTGCAACCACTACCACTGCCTAATTACAGAACTTTTTCATTATCCCCCCACACCCAATCCCGATTTCCCCCTTCCACTGTTCCCTGGGAACCACTAATATACTTTCTGTCTCTACAGATTTGCTTATTCTGAATATTTCTGAAATCATGCGATTTGTACGCTTTGTGTCTTGTTTCTTTCCCATAACCTAAATGCATTTATGGGTATATTCAAAGTATAGCCATTTTGTAGCATGTGACAGTACTTTAATTTTTATAGCTGAATATGTCATTGTATGGATTTACTACATTAGTTCACCAGCTAATGGACATTTGCTGTTTGCACTTTTTGGATATTATAAATAATGCTGCCGTAAACATTTGTATACCAGTTTTGTAGGGACATATGTTTTCAGTTCTCTCAGATATGTAATGTAGGAGTGGAATTCCTGTGTTCACTCTCTTTTACTCTTCCTGTAATTCTTGAAATCATTCACTTTTATATCATTCTTACATAATCACTAAAAGAGATCTCTGAGATATTTCTGTTTGCCGGCATGTTGCTAACCAAGTGATGGTTCTAAGAAAGCATGCATTTTATTTTATTTTTATTTAGGAATTTATTTATTTTTTAATAAAACACATAGCCTGTATGTATTTATGGGGTACAGAGTTATATTTTAATACATGTACACAAAGTGTAATGATCAAATCAGGGTACTTAGAAAAGTTATCATTGCAAAAATTTATCATTTCTTTGTGATGAGAACATTTAAGCTCCTCTCTCTCTTCTAGGCATTTGAGAACATAGAACAAATTATTGTTCGTTATAGATGCCTAGAACTGCTGTACACCACTAGAACTTATTTTTCCTATCTAGCTGTAATTTTGTGTTCCGCTATCCCCTCTCCCCACTCCCTATCTCAGCTTCTAGTAAAAACAATTCTACTCTCTACTTCTAAAGTTCAAAAAAAATTTTTTTAATTCCCACATATGAGTGAGAAATGCAGTATTTATCTTTCTGTGTCTGACTTACTTCACTTGAGAATGTCTTCCAGGCTCATCCATGCTGCCACAAATGACAGGATTTCATTCTTTTTTATAGCTGTGTTATACATACCACATTTTCTTTATCTATTTGTCTGTCGATGGACATCTAGGTTTATTCCATATCTTGGCTATTGCAAGTAGTGCTGCAGTAAACATGGAAGTTCAGATATATCTTTGGTATGCTAATTTCCTTTCCTCTGGATAAATACCCAGTAGTGGATCATAGGTAGTTCTACTCTTAATTTTTTAAGGACTCTCCATACAGTTTTTCATAAGGGCTATACTAATTTACATTTCTACCAACAGTGTTTAAGTGTTCTCCTTTCTCTGTATTCTCTACAGCGTTTGTTATTTTTTGTCTTTTTGATAATAGCCATTCTAACTGGGGTGAGATGACATATCATTGTGGTTTTGATTTACATTTCCCTGATAATTAGTGCTGTTGAGCATTTTTTCATATACTTGTTGGCCATTTGTATGTCTTTATTTTAGAAATGTCCGNTATACTAATTTACATTTCTACCAACAGTGTTTAAGTGTTCTCCTTTCTCTGTATTCTCTACAGCGTTTGTTATTTTTTGTCTTTTTGATAATAGCCATTCTAACTGGGTTGAGATGACATATCATTGTGGTTTTGATTTACATTTCCCTGATAATTAGTGATGTTGAGCATTTTTTCATATACTTGTTGGCCATTTGTATGTCTTTATTTTAGAAATGTCCGTTCGGGTCATTTGCCTGTTTTTTAATCAAAAATTTTTTTTGATGTTGAGTTGTTTAAGTCCTTGCATATTCTGGATATTAATTCCTTGTCGTATAAATAGTTTGCCAATATTTTGTCCTATTCTGCTGGTTGCCTCTTTGCTCTGTTGATTGTTTCTTTTGCTGTAGAAGCTTTATAGTTTGATGTAATCCCATTTGTAAATGTTTGCTTCTGTTGCCTGTGCTTTAAATGTCTTCTA
>NW_007737341.1:13155-18817 GCF_000696425.1 Galeopterus variegatus | reverse complement strand
TCTAATAGTTTTATAGTTTAAGGTCTTACATTTAAGGATTTTTAGTTGATTTTGGTATATGGTGAGAGATAGGGGTAATTTCATTTCTCTGCATATTGGTATCCAGTTTTCCCAGCACCATTTATTGAAGAGGCTGTCCTCTCTCCAATGTATGTTCTTGATAACTCTGTCAAAGATCAGTTGGCTGTAGACATGTGGATTTATTGGAGGTTTCTCTATTCTGTTCCATTGGTTCATGCATCCGTTTTTATGCCAGTATCATGCTGTTTTGATTACTATAGATTTGTAGTATATTTTGAGGTCAGGTAGTGTGATGTCCCCCACTTTGTTCCTTTAGCTCAAGATTGCTTTGACTATTTGGGNTCAGGTAGTGTGATGTCCCCCACTTTGTTCCTTTAGCTCAAGATTGCTTTGACTATTTGGGGTCTTTTGTTGTTCAATATGAATTTTAGAATTGTTTTTTCTATTTCTATGAAGAATCTCATTGGTATTTTGACAGGGATTTCGTTGAGTCTGTAGATTGCTTTGAGTAGTATGGTCATTTTGACAGTATTAATTCTTCCAATCCATGAATATGGAAGGCCTTTCCACTTTTTTTGGTGTTCTCTTTAACTTCTTTCATCAGCACTTTGTAGTTTTTGTTGTAGAGATCTTTCACCTCCTTGGTTAAATTTATTTCAAGGTATTTCTCTTTTTGGTAGTCTTTTTCTTTTGTTGTTCAATATGAATTTTAGAATTGTTTTTTCTATTTCTATGAAGAATCTCATTGGTATTTTGATAGGGATTTCATTGAGTCTGTAGATTGCTTTGAGTAGTATGGTCATTTTGACAGTATTAATTCTTCTAATCCATGAACATGGAAGGCCTTTCCACTTTTTTTGGTGTTCTCTTTAACTTCTTTCATCAGCACTTTGTAGTTTTTGTTGTAGAGATCTTTCACCTCCTTGGTTAAATTTATTTCAAGGTATTTCTCTTTTTGGTAGTCTTTATAAACGGGATTGCTTTCTTGATTTATTTTTATGCTAGCTTGTTGGTGTACAGACACATTACTGGTTTTTGCATGTTAATTTTATATCCTGCAACATTATTGAATTCATTTATCAGTTCTAAGAGTTTTTTGGTGAAGTCTTTAGGTTTTTCTATATGTAAGATTACGTCACCTGCAAACAGGAAGTTTGACTTCCTCTTTTCCAATTTAGATGTCTTTTATTTCTTTCTCTTGCCTAATTGCTCTGATTAGAACTTCCAGTACTATGTTAAATAAGAGTGGTGAGAGTGGGCATCTTTGTTTTCTTTCTGTTCTTAGAAGAACAGCTTTCAACTTTTCCCTGTTCAGGATGATGTTAGCTGTTGGTTCATCATATATGGCCTTTATTGTGTTGAGATACTTTCTCTCTATACCTAATTTGTTGAGAGTTTTTATTATTAAGGGATGCTGAATTTTGTCAAATAGTTTTCCTGTATCTTTTGAGATGATCACATGGTTTTTGTCCTTTCTGTTGTTGATGTGGTATATCACATTTATTGATTTGTTTATGCTGAACCATCCTTGCATTCCTGAGACAAATCACATTTAAACGGGGTGTATAATCCTTTTTTTCTAAATTTTTTTTATTTTAACTTCTCAATATACATTGTAGTTGATTTTTATGTCCCTTTCCCGTTCCTCTTTCCCCCCCCTCTCTCTCTCCTCCCTTTGCACTATATTATATCTGTTCAAATCATCATGCCAAAGGGATACCTGTACTCCTCGGGGTGTATAATCCTTTTTTTCTAAATTTTTTTTATTTTAACTTCTCAATATACATTGTAGTTGATTTTTATGTCCCTTTCCCGTTCCTCTTCCCCCCCCCTCCCTTTGCACTATATTATATCTGTTCAAATCATCATGCCAAAGGGATACCTGTACTCCTTTGTTTATTGCAGCACTATTTACAATAGCCATGAGTTGGAACCAACCCAAATGTCCATCATTAGATGAGTGGATAAGGAAAGTGTGGTATATCTACACAATGGAATATTACCCTGCTATAAAAAAGAATGAAATACTACTATTTGCAACAACATGGATGGACTTAGAGAAATTATATTAAGTGAAAAAAGTCAGGCACAGAAAGAGAAATACCATATGTTCTCACTTATTTGTGGGAGCTAAAAGTAAATAAATATACAAACAAATTAAGTGTGGGGGGAAGAAGATAATCTTTTTGATGTGCTGTTGAATTCGGTAGACTAGTTTTTCCATACAGACTTAATTAGTTTCCTGTCCCTGCCACAGTGTGGCTTGGGAGGACTTAAACTCCCACCCTCCTGACATAACAGACCTCTTCAGATAAAAATGTAATCTGATTTGGCAAAGATGAATTAGGACATGTCCCCTAGACAACTTCCAACCAGATGGCTGCCCCTAAGATTTTCCCATTAGAAATACTGGGACCACCTTTCTTAGATGGTCCCAACTTAGTCCCATCTCTCTTAGATTCCTCTGCCTCTTGAGTCACTAGAGCTATTTCACTAAAAGGCTGGCAAAATAAACACCAGTCTACAATTTGGCATAGAATATTTCTGTAAGTATTATTCTGTGATGTATAATAAATAAGGTTTGTGTGGGAGAGGTAGGTAGAGTTGCTCCATAATTTACCATGGCAAAGAGGTGAGATGAGGACAGAGAGGTGATGACTGCTGTAAGGTACCTGGGAGCAAGAGTTCCTCCTTGAAAATGTCTATAGGAATTAAACTGTCCATTGCCAAGTGCCTACTTCCCATCCGAGTAAGGTTAGTGCTTTATTTGCGATAAGGAGATGTAAATAATCTGCACAGTGCCCCTCAAATGAAAAAGATATAGCATATTTCCAAGGTTAGAAAAATAAATTTGCTCCTCTGGGCCTATACATGGTTTAGCAATGTTGTTCAGCCTACAAATATAAAATCATTTTAATAAGTCACAACCAGCATTATTTTTACAGGATGAGATAGAATAGAATAGAACAGAGCAGAATAGAATAGTGCACTCCCCAGGTAGCAGAGATAAGTGTTGTTTCTTCAGACTTTGTCTTAGTTGTGTGTGTATCTGGTGTATGTGTATGTGACACAGGAACATGTGCATACATAGCAGGATCATGTCATAAAATGCATTTCTTACTCTGGGCCACCCTCAGAAATGTTTGAAAGCCATGCCTCTTCAGTTACTTTTTCTTATTTCCCGTTAGCTATGAGCATTTGCAAAAATTTCTGAAAATTCTGCTGGCTTATTTATAAATACCCTATTTGTTTCTGAAGCAGAAGCTAATTTCCATTTTGGTCATTCCCCTGCAGCCAAAACTTGTGTAAGAGGCATCTGTGTATCTTCTATGTGAAAGGCCAGATGAGGTATGCTATGGCATGTTGGAAATACAGATTTCTGAAATTGCTAAATGTTTTTGAAAGAAAACAGAACTATCAATCTTTTCTACCCCTCAGGAACATTCCACATAGGCTTAGAACATTGTTTTGGAGGTGTGACTAAGGAAGCCAAGGAAACTAGCAATCAGCAGGAGAACAGATATGACATAAAATATTCCAGTGTTTTGTCTAGAAAACTTCAATCTGCTCTTTATGTACATCTTTATGTGCATATATTGCCACAGAAAATAAGGGGCCTCCAAGCAAAAGTCTTAACGTGCATGTCTCCTGAGCAATAGGGAAATACATAGGTCTCTTTTTAATGGTATAAGAAGGACAGTAAAATCGTGATACACTAAGTTTTCTGTTTGTAATAAATGTCCATTTTATGGAAACCCAGAGAAGGAAAGTTCAGTTGACCTCTTTTAACACACTTCCTTTCCAACCTCAGTTATCACACCAACTCATGCAGAACACAAATCCATATAAGCCATTAAAGCTTCACAGTGGTAGGGCAACCACATAAACAGGAACAATTTTCCAGTGAGAGCTCTGATTGCATTTGTTCTGTGTCTAGTATTTCTACGCTTTAATTTTCATCTCAGGCACTCTTTAACATTCTTGGAAACCTACATAGAGGTACAAGATATTCTTTCCCCCAAAGACCCACATTATTTCTTTTTTCCTTTGTCTCACCCTCACGAAAAGAAACAATCTTCAGTCTTAATTTTTCACTTATATTCCAAACTTACAAATGCTTATAAGGAACTTTCAATTTGGATGTCTGGTTGTCCTGCCAATTTCAACATCTCCATCCGCCAAACATCATCTGTCCCAAGCTTGAAGTCAAGATCCTTCACAACTAACCCCACTTCCCAAAGGGCTACCATCATTTCTTCAGGCAAGAAATTCAAACATCATTTTGAAAGTTTCCATTTGCTATATTCAGTCTGTCAGTAGGATCTGTTATTTCTTCCTTGAAATGTCATTGGGATTTGCCATTGTTATCCATTCATACTGGGGCTACCGTATTTATAGCTGTCATCACCTTATGCCTAAATTATTGCTGTAGCCTCCTTATTCCTTGTTCATCTGTTGGGGAAGTTATAAGCAGCAGGATAACTTAAAACATTATTAAGGATGTGCTAGAGTCAGATACTATGCTATTCACAGAATAACATTGAGATTTGCCTTTGTTATCCATTCATACTGGGGCTACCGTATTTATAGCTGTCATCATCTTATGCCTAAATTATTGCTGTAGCCTCCTTATTCCTTGTTCATCTGTTGGGGAAGTTATAAGCAGCCGGATAACTTAAAACATTATTAAGGATGTGCTAGAGTCAGATACTATGCTATTCACAGAATANTTTGAAAGTTTCCATTTGCTATATTCAGTCTGTCAGTAGGATCTGTTATTTCTTCCTTGAAACATTGAGATTTGCCTTTGTTATCCATTCATACTGGGGCTACCGTATTTATAGCTGTCATCATCTTATGCCTAAATTATTGCTGTAGCCTCCTTATTCCTTGTTCATCTGTTGGGGAAGTTATAAGCAGCCGGATAACTTAAAACATTATTAAGGATGTGCTAGAGTCAGATACTATGCTATTCACAGAATAAACACCATAAATGAATAACCCCGACACCACGTTGCTCAGAATCTCTTGGCTGCCACTGCTAGACTGATACCAGGCATTTTTAAGCATCACTGTCATCACATCACTTTCCTCCTTTGCTACTTGGAATGCTTATGCATTGCTTCATTAAGTACAAATGCTTCTGCTTGACTTTTGTGGTTTTTGCTATTTGGAAAGACTCTTTCTGTCCCACTTTATTTGCCTTCACTCCCCAACATGGCTCATTTTATGCAACAAGCTGCATTCCTACCTGTCCCCTACATGTCCATACACTTCTTCACCTTTACTTGTGCTCACCTTTCCTGGAGGCCTTCTTTTCTCTCTCTCCCCACACAAACCTTATCTATCTTTCAAGACCTATTTGGCAGTTTACCTTTTCCACAAAGCCTTCTGAAATTCTCTAAACAATCCTCCCCTTCCCAATTCCTATTGTGCCTGTAGTTGAAGGACAATTTTACCTTAAGGCACTGAATATTTCATATGTTTAATGATGCCCCTATACATAGAACATAAACTTTTTGATCTTCTCTAAAATAGTTAATGTTAGTCCCATACCACCCAGCACTATGCCAAAACAATAGTAGATTTAGCCTTCCCCAAACACACTCTTCCATTTTACCATTCCATAACCATAACCTTT
>NW_007737341.1:12029-12929 GCF_000696425.1 Galeopterus variegatus | reverse complement strand
ATCCAAACAAATAAATCCTGATATCAGAAATAAATACACAGTACAGGATAAGCCCAGAGGAAGGAGAGAAATTCCACTCATCCTTAAGGCTTAGCTCAAAGTCTACCCTTTCTCTGTAGCTTTCTTTGTCAATAAAAGAAAGAATTCAGTACTCTTAAAATTATACATAAATACCTAAAAGATCCAGAGAAGTGTAATGACTTGCCCAATGGTACATAGATTTTATTCATGTGTTCTCCATGAATATTTTTCTCTTTGATATTTGTTTTAAGTAATTCTGATTATAAATTTCTTTTTTAGATTTTGTGGTAATTAGATATACAGAGCAACTTTGGACATTGACTCCAGGTGTGTTAAAGTTATTTGCAGAAATTTAGATTCTGTGACTCTGTGACCCTCCTGTCTGTATTTTTTTCTTTCTTTCTATTTCTGTGCTTAATTTCTTGAGGACTCTGAGTGGATATAAAAGAGTCTATAAAGGAGGTGTTGTATTCTCCACGTAGAACAAGTCTCAAACTGTATGGCTAATCTATAGAGTATGTTTTGAAAAGGTCTCAGTTTCCTTCCCTTGATCACAGGAAAGAAGTCTTTGATCTAACCCACCTAATCTCTCATTTCCAACCAGTTGTGAAAACATGCTTCTCAGGATTCTAGACCTCTGAAATAGAGACAAATAAATAGTCAGGGGAAAGTGGTTACATACAGATCCAAGTTTAGGTTTATACAACCTGAACGAGTGGACCTGACAGCTCCTTCAGGGAACTCCTTCCAAAGCTGCTCTTGCCAGTAAGATGCATCTCTTACTTTAACCATTTCAGTGTCAGAGCTCTTTATTTTATTTTATTTTTTGTCTTTTTCCGTGTCCGGCAACGGATTGCAACCCTCAGTGTCGCCCCCGTA
>NW_007737341.1:8882-10722 GCF_000696425.1 Galeopterus variegatus | reverse complement strand
AAAAACTCTTCCGCACTACTGGTAGGAAAGTAGAATGGCAATCTCAGGATACTTTGCTATTATCTATCAACATTTCAAGGATTTCTACTTATGATCTTTTAACTCCACTGCCATAGATGCAGTCTACAGGTATATTCACACAGACGGGCCAAGAGATATGCATAATAATTTTTTATTGCAGCATTGTCCATAATAGATAAAATAATAAAATATCTGTTAATGGGAATATTTAGATAAAATATAATGGAATTATTTTTTTAAATGAGACTGATCCATATATGCTGATATGAAAATGTTTCTAAGATGTGTTGTTTAAAAAAATAATTTACAGCAAACTTTTGGGATATCATTTGTATATATAAAGATGCTTTTCAAGAACTTCTATTTTCAACCACATATATAAAATTTATATGTTAAAATAATAGGTCATACTTTTTCTTTCCTAAATTACTGTAAAAATGAGCAAAACATTTTTAAGCAACTCTGTTCATGAATTTGACAGTAGACAATGCAGAATTGTATATGATCTTTGAGAAAAGGAAAAAACAGAAGATAGGCTCCACCTTTACAAAGGTTTTCTACCTCAAGGAACCTTATCAAATATGGTACAAGGAAGTATAGATCAAACAGACAGCAGCAATTTCTCTGGGTGCAAGAGAGATAGAAATCCAGGGCTGCTAGGGAAGGCAGAATTTGAAGGAGAGTACTGAAGAGGAGGGAGCTGCATAGAATATGCATACATATATATGCATGTGGATACACAATATGAGACCCTGCAAAATCTGGGATAATAGCCACTGAAGTGTTGTGAGCTGGGTATAGATTATGGAGATATTGCTATGCTGAGATATGTTGAATTTCCAACCAACAAGAGTGGAGAGACTATGCTAACCATCTTGAGCATTCAGTCAAGACTTCACAAAGGGCGTCATATAGAAAGCACTGCTGTATCCCTGCATAAAGGTAATCCTAGAGTAGCTTCAACAAAGCCTCAAACTTATATTCCCTTGAATTAAACTGATCCTCTAATATAACAACTAATTGTCAAAATAAAACAAAACAATGTTCAAGGGAAGATTAAAAAAAAAACTGTCCTTAAGAAAATAACATCTTTAAAATCCAACATTTGAGAAAATAAAATATTAAACATGTGAAAAAAGCAGAAAATATGACTCATAACCAGGAAAAAATAGTAAATGGAAACAGATCCAGTGATAACATAGATGTAGAATTTTGTAGAAAAAAAAATTTTAAAGGAAAAGAAAGAAAATATAGATATAATGAGAGAATAGGTGGGAAATCTCAGAAAGGAGAAGAAAGGCATATACCATAAAAAAAACTCTAGAGCCAAACATTGCAATATCTGAAATGAAAAATACAATAAACATACTTAATAGAAAATTGGACACTCCAGAAGAAAGTAAAGTCCTTGAAAATTGTTCAAAACACAATACACAAAATGAAATACACAAAAGAAAAAAAGACTAAAAAAAATAAATAAAGGCACAGTAATGTGAGACAAAATTGAGCAACCTATAACATACGTGCAATTGGAGTCCAAGGAGAGAAGTGACAAGTGAAATCAAAGCAAAATAAGCCAAAAGAAAACCACATCTAAATAAGTCATAATCAAAAATTGATAAAAATTTAGGATAAGAGAAAATTTTAAAAGCAGCCAGAGAAAGATAGAACACAAACAGAAGAACAACAAGAAGAGTAAACACTTGCCCCCATCAGAAACAATACAACCTGGAAGACAACGGAGTGGGACCTTTAAGAGCTGAGGGGTCGTGGGACAACCTTTCAACCTAGAATTTCCTTTTTTTTTTTTTTTTTTTTT
>NW_007737341.1:4636-8177 GCF_000696425.1 Galeopterus variegatus | reverse complement strand
GCGGGAGCGCCACCGTGCTCCCAAGCGGCGCACTGTAGCAGTGCGCCACCGGGCCGACCCTCAACCTAGAATTTCTTAGCCTGAGAAAGTGAGAAAGTATTCTGCAAAATGAGGCAGAATAAAAGCAATTTCAGAAAAACAGCTGAAAACATTCATAACTATCAGAACTACACTACAAAAAATGTTAAAAGTTCCTTAGTCTACAAAATAACTAATGCTAAAAGGAACGGGGATATCAGCAAGGAAAAGTACTAAAAATAGTAAATATATGGAAAAATATAAAAAGACTTCTTCATCTAGCATCTTAATTTCTTTATAAGACAATTAACTGTTTAATGAAAATATGACCATGAAGTGATTAGTTTTATCATAGATAAAAGTAAAATGCATGACAGTAAGCACAAAGAATGGGGAGATAAATGTTAGAAGGTTCATATATAATATGTGAAGAGATATAATTTTAATTTAAATTATGGTGTGATACTTTAATAATGCATATTGTAATCATGAGACCAACCACTAAAAATGAAAACAAAGACGTATAGTTGAAAAGAAAAAGGATAGATAAATGAAACAATAATACATATTGAATAATTTAAAAGATAACAAACAAGAGGAAACATAAAACGAAAGAACAAAGGACACAAATAGGAAAAATAGGAAGATGGTAGACTAAAACTGAACTGTATCATTAATTACATAAACGTAAATGGAGCAAATATTGTTTAAAAAGCTGAGATTTTTTTATCAGACTGGATAAGAAATCAAGACCCAAACATCTTATGAAAGAGACAGTTGAAAATAACAAAGTGGAAAAATATTTATTATGTATATGAAAAGGAAAACATTATAGAGATCACAAAAATATTTTTAAAATAAAGGAATATTATGAACTCTTTTGTGCCAATGACCAATTCTACACAAACTCTTTCAGAAAATAGTAGAGGAGGGAATAGTTCCCAACTCATTTTATGAGACCAGTATTACCTTAATACCAAATCCAGAGAAAACACAAGAAAAAAAGAAAACTATAAAGAAACATTTCTCATGCATAAATCATAAAAATCCTTACCAAAATGTTGGCAAATTAAATTCAGCAATATATAAAAATCATAACTCATTATGACCAAGTGAGGTTTACCTGGAATGTAATATTGGTTTACCATTTGGAAATTAATCAGTATAAGCCACTATGATAACAGAATGAAGGCCAATAAAACCCCCATATGGTTATTTTAATAAATGCAGAAAAATACTTTAACGAAACTTAATACCTATTTATGACAAAAATCCTTGAACTAGAAATAAAGGGAACTCCCTCCACCTGATCAAGAGTATCTATAGAAAACCTACAGCAGAGTATGGGGGATGTTTAGGGCAATGAAACTATTCAGTGTCATACTGTTATGGTGGATACATGACATTATACATTTGTCAAAATCTCTACAACTGTAGAACACAAAGAGTGAACTCTAATGTAAATTATGGACTTCTGTTACTGAGCATGCTATGGTCTGAATGTTTGTATCCCCTCTAAATTCATATGTTTGAAACCTACTCTCCAATGTAATCGTATTAGGAGATGGGCCCTTTGGAAGGTGATTAGGTCATGAGGGTGGAGCCCTCATAAATGGGGTTAGTGCCCTTACAGAAGAAGCCCTGAGGGAGCTTGTTTGCTCCTTCCACCATGTGAGGACACAGAAGGAGCTGTTCTATGAATCAGTAAATGCCCTCACCAAAAACCAAATCTGCTGACAACTTGATCTTGAACTTCCCAAACTCCAGAACTGTAATAATAAGTTTCTGTTGTTTATAAGCTACCCAGCCTGTGGTATTGTGTTACAGCAGCCTGAAGGAACTAATAGAGAATATAAAAATAATCATTCATCAACTGTAGCAAATTTAGCACACTAATGAAAGATATTAATAATAGGAGAAACTCAGGGTGGGAAAGGGAGCATATGGAAACTCTCTGTAACTTATGCTCAATTTTTCTCTAAACTTAAAACTGCACTAAAAAATAAAGTCTATTAATAATACTAATAAACCTACAGAAAATGTCATATGTAATAGTGGAGAAACGAATACTTTCCACCCCAAATAGGAAACAATGCAAAGATATATAATATACATAAAAAAATCCTAAGGAATGTACAATGAGATTCCTAAACCTCTTAAGTGAATTTAGCAAGGTCACAGTAAGCAAGGTTAAGACACAAAAATAAATTATATTTTGGTATGTAAGCAATGAACAATTTAAAAAATAACACATTAACAGTACAATTTATAATAGAATGAACACATACATAATACTCAGGGATAAATTTAACAATGGTATCCAAAAGCTCTACATTAAAAACTATTTCAGCAGGTTTTTTAGAAGAAAGTTCGAAAGACAAATTCTACCATGTATATAGAATTTCAAAGGATGTTAGAATAGCCAAACAATCTTCAAAAAGGATAAAGTTTACACTACCTGATTGTAAGACTTACTATAAAGTACAGTAATCAAGACAATGTGAAATTAAGGGCAGACATACACATCAAGAGAACCAGATTGAAAATCTAGAAATAGAACCACAAGTATATGGTCACTGTTTTTTTAAAAGGTTCCAAAGCAATTCAAAGGGAAAGGAAAGTTTTTTCAAACACTCATGCTGGAACAACAAGATATCCTTGACCTCTCTCCCATACCACACTCTAAACTTAATTTGAGATGAATCTTAAACATAAATATTAAAGCTAAAACTTCTAGAAAAGCACTGAGGAGACTATCTTTTCAATCTTGAAGTAGCCAAAGATTTTTAAACAGGAAAGAAAAAGCCCTTACAATAAGAGAAAAAATATATAAATTGTACCATCTTAATAAAATTAAAAACTGTGCTAATAACAAGACAGTGTTAAGAAAATTAAAAAGCAAGCCATGGCTTGGGGAAAATTTAATATGTGTATCTGAAAAAATGCATCGGTAAAATATAAAAAAGCTTTATAACTAGTATAAACTTTATATAAGATGTTTTTTAAAATATGTATTCAGAAAATATAAGGAACTTCTACAACTCAGTAATAAAAAGACAACCTGATTAAAAAGTGGGCAAAACATTTGAACAGACACTTCACAAAAGAATGTACAAATGCTCGCTAACCACATGAAGAAGTGATCAAAGTCACGAATCATCAGGAAAATGCAAATTAAAACCAAAATGATATGTTACATCATATATACATAAGGTCTAAATGTTGCAGAAGGTATGGAGCAACTAGATTTTTAATACGTTGTAGGAGTGTAAACTGGCATAGACATTTTGGAAAACTGTCAGTTTTTTATAAAGTTAAACGCACACCTATTCTATGACCCAACAATTTCACTCCAAGGAGAAATAAATACATATACCCACAAAACTACATGTATACAAATACTCATATCCACTCTATTCATAATCATTAAAACAAGAAACAGCACAAATATCAATCAAGAAAGAAATGAATTAATTTTGTTATATCCATACAATGGAAAAATGAAAAATAATGAACCATTGAT
>NW_007737341.1:2740-3993 GCF_000696425.1 Galeopterus variegatus | reverse complement strand
ACACACACACACACACATACCACAAAGAGTGAGGAAGATGAGAAAGATTTTGTTCTCTTTTTCCTTAATGAACACCAAGAAGCTACAAGACTGTCTGGCATGTAATAGGTACTCACTAAATATTTAGTCAAATGAATGAACTGATATTAAGGAAAATTTCTGAATAATGAACAAGAAACTATTAATAGTTACCTTTGAAGGTCAGTCTAGTAGAAGAGAAGGGAAGTTTATATCCTTACAACTTTATAGCTTTCCATGCAGTCCTGAGTACGTAATAGTCATACACATGCACATGTACTTTGAGAACCTCATCATGTTATATTTATGTATATATTTTAAAATCTAAATTTGGTAATAATTAAATTTACGTCTGATGCCTAGTAGAGCTGAATAGATTTTTGATGAATAAATGAATAGATAAATCATTATTTTCCAAGCAAATTTAGCTGTTTGAGCTTTTAATAACATCAACTCCTCTTTACATATTTCAGTGTTTGATAAAGACTGAACTAAAAATTTTATAGTACCTATTAGCCCTAAAATTAGCAGTCATTTACAAAAAACATCAGGGAGATTAGTTGCTGCTAATCTTCCCAACCATTCCACAAGTTGGATATTATTATCTCTAGCTTACAAATGATAAAAGCTGAGGTCAGAGAGGCTAACTGATTTATCAAAATTCATAGGGGTAGGAATTTGTAAATTCAGAATTTGCTGCCACATCTAATTTCTAAACTTACACTTTTTACAATGCAGAATTTCCTTTGCTTCTTAGGTTTCAAAAATTAATAAAGAGAAAAGTAAAATAAAAAGTCACATTTTTGGGGCCGGCCCGGTGGCGCACTCTGTTGAGTGCGGTGCTTGGGAGCACGGCGGCGCTCCCGCTGAGGGTTCGGATCCCATATAGAGACTGGTCTGCTCACTGGCTGAGCGTGGTGCGGGCGCAACACCGAGGGTTACGATCCCATTGCCGGTCGCAGTAACCGGGCCCAACACCGAGGGTTGCAATCCCGTTACTGGTCAGGAAAAAACACAAAAAAGGAAAAAAAAAGTCACATTTTCAAAAGGAAAATTAAATTTAGAATATAGCAGCCAGAGTGACTGTTTTTTGAAAAAGATATTCACCAGGAAGAAGAGTTGCTAAATGGTATCTACAGAATCTGATGAAGGGGTAGGCCATGTGGACCACTATCTGCAGCGCTGATATTGGGGCATTAAAATATCAATGGAATAAATTAGAAATGGGAGTTATA
>NW_007737341.1:0-1550 GCF_000696425.1 Galeopterus variegatus | reverse complement strand
AAATGCAAGGACCTCACATAAGATTAGGATTATCTGAGGGAAAACAAAAACAAAAACTACAGTAAAACCCCATTTAAAAAAACACCCACAGAGAAAGATAATTTTGAATGGTATGTAACTGAATGCTAGGATGAATGTGAAATGTAAATATGTTTTAGGAATTCAGACATCAGAGTGGGCAATGGCCAAAAGGGAAGAGTTCACATTTAAAATACCTTGAGCTGCACTTAAAAGATGAGTAGAATTTGGAACAGAATTGAGTACCAGGCACAAGAATAATGACACTGAAGAACTATGGTATCCTGTCCTATGTCCTCTTCTTAGCTACTACTGACTATCCCAACCTTTCCTAACTTAATGCCTCTCAGCATCATACTCATATACGTATGCACATTGCACACACACGCACACACACATGCATAAACATGCACACACGTGAACATGCACACATGCACACACACTATATAAATCCTCACCTTGAAGGAAGATTTTAGGAAAAGTATGTGGGTGACTATAGTAGGTATTTATTTATTTATTTGTTTTTAATTTTATTTTGCCGATATGCAATGTGGTTGATTATTGTGGCCAATTACCGAAACCTCCCTCCCTCTTCCCTCTCCCCTCTCCCTCCTCCCTCTCCCCTCTCCCTCCTACCTCTCCCCCCTCCCTCCCAGCAATCGCCTTTCTGTTTGCTTGTCTATCAACTTCAAGGAATTGTAATTGTTGTGTCTTCTTCCTTCCCCCCACCCACAGGTTGTTTGTGTACTTTTTAATTTATTTTTAGCTCCCACAAATAAGTGAGAACATGTGGTAATTCTCTTTCTGTGCCTGACNCTGCAGCGCTGATATTGGGGCATTAAAATATCAATGGAATAAATTAGAAATGGGAGTTATATTTTCTCCAGTGGCTTTTTATGTAACTACAGAAATGCAAATTGGTCCAAATGCAGCTGAAGCAGAAGGTGCTTCACATGGAAATATAAAGACAATCCTCATTAGCAAGGACATACCTCTATCGAATAATTTTGCAATATGAACATGCACTTGCAATCAGTCAAAAGACAGCAGTAGCTGGCAGCTGAAACTCCGAGACTAAAAAATTGCACGGCACAATGCTGTTCATGGGACAGAGCTATTTCCTTCATTATCTATATTTTTAATAATGGATAATGACAAAAGAAAAGTAGAGAGATTAAGAGCTGCAGGAAAGCAAGAAACTTGTGTCTGCTATTGTTTTCAGACTTTTAACTCTGCTTTGGGCAGCAAATTAAATTAATAAATGAACCTCTTTCTGTACACATTTTTATTAACAGGAAATCAGAGTCTCCCTGCCTCTTCAAGTAAATGTTGAATAAATATTTAAACATTCTTTTTGAAATGCCACCAAATTTTTAGTCTGGAGACACCCATGTGTCTAGATCCAGCCTTGGTTGTGTTTACATAGTCTTTCTTTTTATCCATTTCATCCTGGAACCATGGAAGAAAAAAAAAATGCAAGGACCTCACATAAGATTAGGATTATCTGAGGGAAAACAAAAACAAAAACTACA
>NW_007737340.1:52774-54140 GCF_000696425.1 Galeopterus variegatus | reverse complement strand
CAAAAGGAAATCCACCTCTAAGGAAAATCTAATCACTATTTAGTTGTATCTGAAGTTGATTTAATTTTAAACATTTGTTTTCAACATGCCACCCAGGACATATTACTGAAAACATCAATCTAATCATCAGACACTGCATTATACAATGAGTAATAAAAATCCTCCAGAATGTTCTCATCAATCTCCAGTGACAGACTCATGCCAAGGACATGAGCAACTGTGCCCCAAAGGGATTACTTCAGAATGGAGTAATATTCATTTCATAATAACAACTTTCAAAATGCAGCACCTGATGGAGTTTTACCTTAGGCGTCTCAAATACTTGTTCTAGATGTATGATGTGCTCATGTTTTACACTTTTTAGGATGTTCACCTCACGTTCCAGTAACTTCACAGCAGAACTTCCAGCCTTAATCAATGAAGAAACACAGATTTCACATATGAATGGTACTCCTACATTCCTCAATATAAAAGTTTGTAATTTTATATTATTTACTACATTTTTTGGAAAAGTTTCTTTTTCAAACAATATCACGCAATTTATTCCCTTCATCAGATTAAATTATGTCCCTTCTTTCCTTTGTCAGATTTTAAGTTGTATATAATTTGGCCTTTAACTACATCTGTTTCTTGGGCTGTGTCTATAAATTAGCTACAACATGGTATCTATACCCTCACAAAATTATTCCGATTTTTAATATGCTTTTTGATATTTCCTCCAAAGTCATGTTGATCCCTTGTTGTTAGCGTAACAAAAATGAGATCTACTTCCAGGGACATCAATTGGAGAAGATAAAACAAAATTTTTTCCTTTTGTTTTGTTGTTGTCTTGTTTTGATTTGATTTATATGTATCAAAAGAAACAACAGGCAATGAGATTCTATATTTAGGCCTGCCTTACAATACTTCCTGGTCCTCCTTGGAAGTAATGAGAGAGAGTGAGACAGAGAGACATAGAGACAGACAGACAGAAACAGAAAGAGACAGATCTTGCCTTCAGACCTACCTAACCCCAACTTTATCTCTTAAAATTTAACTCTTGCTATGCCTGACAACAAAAGGTAAAGGCAGGAACACTCTAGGGAACCCAAGGCCTTCATTCAGGGTATAAGTAATTGATTGTCTACAATGTCATTTAAGAAATTATAGAAGGATTTTCTCCACCCTCATCACCACCACCACCCCAAATAGTCACCCCTGCTGATACTTAAATGGCCATTATTTGAGGATAAGCATTGTCCTCATTTACAGGTCTTATTTCCACATAAATATCCCAGAAAGGGATAGCAAAGGTCTTACTCCTACACCTGCTAAGCCCACCATATGGTAGAATACAGAATGGTTCTTAAAGGAGTGGAAAGGGATT
>NW_007737340.1:51044-51831 GCF_000696425.1 Galeopterus variegatus | reverse complement strand
TATTAATTCCTGAAGTTGCAAGCAGTTATCCTTTCTATATAACCCTAAAATCAAATTCCTAACCCTACCTGACGACAAAGGAGAAAAGGAAATAACATCCCAGGTAGCACCTGGGATGCTACCTAAAGTTCCAAAGAATTCTAAAGCTTTCTAGAAAGGCTCTTAATCTCTTTATTGAAATTGATATGTAACCTTACTAAACTTCGGGGAAGACCACGCACCCTGAGGCACTGCACACTGGAGGAGGAAGCCACTGCTGCGGGACCCACCTCCCCAGCCCAGGCAAGTGCACACACCCCAGAGAGGCCCAAGCCTCCCGCCCACAGGCACTGAGGCAGCCATGACAAACTGGCAGTCCTGGCAGGATCCTAGCCAGACAATAAGGTCAAACGAGTGGCCCATGAAATCCCCTGCCACGATGACTAAACATCAAAGGAAAGATAACAGAAATAAGAAAAATCAAGAAAGTACACCACCAAAGGGTGATAATAACTCTTAAGCTCTAGATCCTATAGAACAAGAAGTCCTTGAAATGACTGACAAAGAATTTCAACTGATAATTCTAAAGAAACCAAATGAGATACAAGAAAACTCAGCTAGACAACATGGTGAAATGGGGAAAAGTATACAGGACCTGAAAGAAGAAATGTACAAGTAAATCAGTGCCCTGAAAAAGAATGTAGCAGAGCTTGCAAAGCTGAAGAATTCATTCAGCGAAATAAAAATAAATTAAAAAACAGAGTTTAACCAGCAGTTTAGAAAAAAGCAGAAGAGAGAATTTCTGACA
>NW_007737340.1:47881-49484 GCF_000696425.1 Galeopterus variegatus | reverse complement strand
ATAAAAAGAGGTAAAGAAGGCCTCTATATAATGATAAAAGGATTTATCCATCAAGAAAACATAACAATCATAAATATATATGCACCCAACATCGGAGTAGCCACATTTATAAAGCAAACACTATTAGACCTAAAGAATGAGATGGACACTAATACCATAATAGCAGCGGACCTGAACACTCCACCATCAATATTAGACAGATCATCTTGGCAAAGAATCAGCAGAGAAACACAAGATCTAAACAACACTCTAGACCAATTGGATTTGGCAGATATCTATAGAACATTCCATCCAACAACCTCAGAATATTCATTCTTCTCATCAGCCATCAGCACATGGAACATTCTCTAGGATAGATCACATGTTAGGTCACAAAACAAGTGTCAACAAATTCAAAAAATTTGGAATTATCCCATGTATTTTCTCTGATCACAATGGATTAAAATTAGAAATCAATAACAAATGAAATTCTGGAAACTATACAGACACATGGAAATTAAACAGCATTCTACTTAATGATATATGGGTCCAAGAAGAAATTAAACAGGAAATCAAAAAATTTATTGAAACTAATAAAAACAATCATACATCATACCAAAACCCGTGGGATACTGCAATAGCAGTACTAAGGGGGAAATTTATCACATTAAATGATTACTTCAGAAGAATGGAAAGATGGCAAGTGAACAACCTAATACTTCACATTAAAGAACTAGAAAAACAAGAAAAATCCAAACCCAAAGTTAGCAGATGGAAAGAAATAATTAAGATCAGAGCAGAACTTAATGAAATAGAAACTGAAAAAATGACACAAAAGATCAATAAATCAAAAAGTAGGTGTTTTGAAAAGATAAATAAAATTTACAAACCATTAGCTAGGCTAACTAAAAAAAGAAGACAGAAGACCCAAATAACAAAAATTAGAAACGAAAAAGGTGATATTACAACTGATACCTCAGAAATACAAGAAATCATTAATGACTACTATAAACAACTATATGCCAACAAATTTAAAAATCTGGAGGAAATGGATAAATTTCTGGACACACACACTACCAGAACTGAGCCAAGAAGATGTAGAAAATCTGAACAGACCAATAACAATAAAAGAGATTGAAGCTGTTATCAGAAGGCACCCAACAAAGAAAAGCCCAGGACCAAATGGGTTCACTGCAGAATTCTACCAAACCTTCAAAGAGGAATTGATACCAATTCTCTACACACTATTCAAAAGACTGAAACAGAGGCAATTCTCCCAAACTCATTCTATGAAACAAACATCACCCTGATACCAAAACCAGACAAAGATACAACCAAAAAAGAAAACTACAGGCCAATATCCTTGATGAATATAGATGCAAAAATCCTCAATAAAATAATAGCTAACTGAATACAGCAACACATATGCAAAATTATACACCATGATCAAGGGGGATTCATCCCATGGATGCAAGGTTGGTTCAACATATGCAAATCAATACGTGTGATACACCATATCAATAAAATCAAAGACAAGGACCATATGATCATCTCTACAGATGCTGAAAAAGCATTTGACAAAATTCAACATTCATTCATGGTAAAGACTCTGTATGAGTGAGGT
>NW_007737340.1:45099-46950 GCF_000696425.1 Galeopterus variegatus | reverse complement strand
TACTAAAAAAACTCTTAAAGTTGATAAATGATTTCAGGAAAGTTGCAGGATACAAAATCAACACACAAAATTCAGTAGCATTTCTATACTCCAATCGTGAACATACAGAAAAAGAAATCAAGAAAGCTAGCCCATTTACAATAGCCACCAAAAAAATAAAATACTTAGGAATAAAGTTAACCAAGGATGTGAAAAATCTCTACAAAGAGAACTGCAAACCACTGTTGAGAGAAATTAGAGAGGACACAAGAAGATGGAAAGATACCACATGCTTTTGGATTGGAAGAATCAACAATGTGAAAATGTCCATACTACTCAAAGTGATATACGAATTCAATGCAATCCCCATGAAAATTCCAATGACATTTTTCTCAGAAATGGAAAAAACTATCCTAAAATTTATATGGAACAACAAAAGACCATACATAGCCAAAGCAATTCTGAGAGAGAAAGAAAGGAAAAAAAAAGCTGGACCTGACTTTAAACTATACAACAAAGCTATAATAACCAAAACACCATGGTACTGGCATAAAAACAAACACACGGATCAATGGAATAGAATAGAGAATCCAGAAATCAACCCATACACCTACAGCCATCTTATATTTGACAAAGGCACCAGGTCTACACACTGGGGAAGAGACTGCCTTTCAGCAAAGGGTGCTGGGAAAACTGGATATCCATATGCAGGAGAAAGGAAGTCTGCCCATACCTCTCACCATATACCAAAATCAACTCAAAATGGATTAAAGAATTAAATATACACCCTGAAATAATAAAACTTCTTAAAGAAAACATAGGGGAAATACTCCAGGAAATAGGACTGGGCAAAAGACTTCGTGAATACAACCCCAAAAGCACAGGCAACCAAAGGAAAACAAATGGGATTATATCAAACTAAAAAGCTTCTGCATAGCAAAAGAAATAATTAACAGAGTTAAAAGACAACCAACAGAGTGGGAGAAAATATTTGCAAAATATACATCTGACAAAGGATTAATATCCAGAATATACAAGGAACGGAAACACCTTTAAAGCAAAAAAAAAAAAAACAAATAACCCAATTTAAAAATGGGCAAAGGAGCTAAATAGGCATTTCTCAAAGGANCATCTCTATGGATGCTGAAAAAGCATTTGACAAAATTCAACATTCATTCATGATAAAGACTCTTCCATTAGGTATAGATGGAAAGTATCTCAACATAATTAAAGCCATATATGATAAGCCAATATCAGTATCATTCTGAAACGGGGAAAGGTTGAAAGCTTTTCCCTTAAGAACATGAACTAGACAGGGATGCCCACTCTCACCACTCCTATTCAACATAGTGTTGGAAGAACTAGCCAGAGCAATCAGAGAAGAGAAGGAAATAAAGGGCATCTACATTGGAAAAGATGTAGTCAAACTGTCCCTGTTTGCAGATGATATGATCCCATATATTGAACAGCCTACAGCCTCTAAAAAAAAACTCTTAAAGTTGATAAATGATTTCAGGAAAGTTGCAGGATACAAAATCAACACACAAAATTCAGTAGCATTTCTATACTCCAATCGTGAACATACAGAAAAAGAAATCAAGAAAGCTAGCCCATTTACAATAGCCAACAAAAAAATAAAATACTTAGGAATAAAGTTAACCAAGGATGTGAAAAATCTCTACAAAGAGAACTGCAAACCACTGTTGAGAGAAATTAGAGAGGACACAAGAAGATGGAAAGATACCACATGCTTTTGGATTGGAAGAATCAACAATGTGAAAATGTCCATACTATTCAAAGTGATATACAAATTCAATGCAATCCCCATCAAAATTCCAATGACATTTTTCTCAGAAATGGAAAAAACTATCC
>NW_007737340.1:24563-44207 GCF_000696425.1 Galeopterus variegatus | reverse complement strand
TATTATACGACCGAGCTATCCCACTGCTGGGAATATACCCAGAGGAATGAAATCATCAAGTCGAAGGTACACCTGTACTCCAGTGTTCATTGCAGCACTCTTTACTATAGCTAAGAGTTGGAACCAGCCCAAATGTCCATCATCAAATGATTGAATTTGGAAAATGTGGTATATCTACACAATGGAATACTACTCAGTTATAAGAAAGAATGAAATACTGCCATTAGAGCTAAGAGTTGGAACCAGCCCAAATGTCCATCATCAAATGATTGAATTTGGAAAATGTGGCATATCTACACAATGGAATACTACTCAGTTATAAGAAAGAATGAAATACTGCCATTAGCAACAACATGGATGGACTTAGAGAGAATTATATTAAGTGAAACAAGTCAGGCACAGAAAGAGAAATATCACATGTTCTCACTCATTTGTGGGAGCTAAAAATAAATAAATAAATACACAAACAAACAGGGGGCAGGGGACAGGAAGAAGACACAACAATCACAATTCCTTGAGGTTGTTAAGACAAACGAACAGATATGAAGTTGATGGGAAGGAGGGGGAAGGGAGGATTCAGTAAAGGGACACAAAAATCAATCACATTGTATATTGATAAAATAAAATTAAATTAAAAAAAATTAAACTTCAGGGTAAATGGTATGTAATTTTCAACAGCCTGTTTTAAAGAATACATAAAATCTACTATTTCATTTTGTAAATGTAATATTTTATCATCACAAATCCAAGGGAAAAACACGAAAATGTTGTCATTCTGTTTTTTTCCCAGGCACAGAATTTTTTTTTAAAGTTGCTGAAATGATCAGGTATAAAGTTTGAGGTCTTAGACTCTAACTTAAAGAGAAGCCAATTCTCCACTCCATGAGGAAATCTAGTGAGGAATAGAGTGGATACAAGTAAACAGTGTTGTAGATAGTTGGGGGGAAAAGCAGTTCAAAACTGAAAGAGGAGGTAGGATGAACAAACAGAGAATTAGCTAACAGAATAGAGGGAATCAGTGAAAGGAGAGGATAGGAGAAATGTATCTCAGAACAACATCAGGACAGAGTATCAGGACTTACTTCTAGCTAAAACATCTCTAGCCCACAGCCCTACACCTACACATACTGAGAACCAGCCCTTACCTTCAACTCACTCTGGTAAATTTTACCTATATTTGGTTATATGAGTTATGTTAATCTTTCCATTTGCTTTTTCCAGACAACATATGTCTACTTAAATTCAAGAACCAGTCCCCTCCCAGGAGCTAAAGAAACGATATCCAGGGGATCAGCCCAGGCCCTGGCCCTCAGGCTCAGAGGCAGCTTGTGTTAATGTGAAAAGCCGTTCTGCCCACACCCCCTTGTACTGGCACTATAACCTCAGTGTGGTGCTAATAAGCCTTACCTTTACTTTGTTTACTTTTTTAATTGCCCACTTAGTTTGTGTTTCCTTGTCTATAGCTTCAATGACCATTCCAAAGCTCCCCTGTCCCAATATTCTTGCAAAGGTATAGATTTCCTGGAGAAAAAATAAAAGTTCCTTCGTCTCTCACTGCCATTCATCAGGTATTAAAAAGGAACACATAACACTGACAGATATCTACCCAAGGGAAGAGAGATTCTGTTCTAGGGTAAAATCAAATACTCGCTTCAATATTAATAAATACACCTTAATTAACCAAAAATAAGAGTTGATGAATTTTATTAAATGTTTTTTGGAGGAAAACCATAAAAATCCTAATGGTGAAATATAGAAAAACTCAAAAATATAAAAATAAATCTCTTTCAAACTACGATATTAACAAAATATCTCCATAAGAAAAAGGAGAAATGAAATATTCATACATACATGTGTTTGTGTGTGTATGGAGATACACACACACACACACACACACACACACTCACCCAAAAAAGTATCCCAGAACTCTGACAGCTATATTAGCTGACCAGCACATATTAGACATTGAACAACTGCTTCCTTGTTTAACACGTAACATTTTTATCTTTATTACTTCTATTAAAAATCACTTTTGTTGTTTTATTCCTTTTGTTTTGGAATCAGCAACACGTGACAGAAACTTAAATATAAATCAACACTGAGAAGAAAATAAACACCACCCTAATACTACCATCCATGTGCTGGTCCCCATGTATGATGGGTTTATTATTTTATTATTATGTTTATTATTTTATTATTGTTTATTTTTTATTATGTTTATTATTTTGCACTGTGAACCAAGAATCCTTCTGCTTTTCTAACTTCTGCTTACAAAGAGAGAATGCGCTGGGTCTGCCAACACCAGCATTCTGGTTAACAGTGTAAAATAATAAACAGGTAATTCATTTATACTTTCACTTCTTATGAATTTGGTTTGCATAGGGGGAGTCAACATCAACTCAAGGGCATTAATGAGAGTTCCTGCACCCATCACGCATGGGGACCAGCACATGGGAGAATAACTGAGCTAAGGCCACTAGGTGAAGCCCCTGTTGGGTCAGCCAGCCAAAGCCTTCCCTAGACATGCCACTCTATTTCCCTGCATGACCATTTTCGACCTTCACCATGCCATAAGCAACTTAGCTGTTCATCTTCATATTTGCTATTGCTTACATTCCTTTCTTACTTTTGTAAGAGAAGATTCAATGTCCAACTAATTACCTCCTTCATGAAGGGCTTCCCCGCTTAACTCAGCATCGCGGTGATTGTTTACCATTATTACTCAACTTGTTTACAAACATACTGGCTCATTTTTCTCTTCTAAGATGGTCTAGAAGCTCCTTAAGCTTTTTTTAATCTTTTAAAAGACCTACCTCCTCCCTCTTTCCTAATACTAATTAATAGCAAGAATCAAAGTCAGAAAACTTAAATGAATAATTAGAAAATAAGACAAAACATAATTTTATTCTTATTATATTTATATGCAACTCCCAACTATATATTACATAAAGTGAGTTAAATCTCAATGAAAATGATCAGTTACCCATTTTTTCCCCATAGAACTAATAACCTGTTGATAACAATTTCTCCAATTTTTCTTGTCCTTTAAAAATTAAATTTTCATTTTCTCTCTAGATATATAGAACCACAATTTGGACACAGTATTTCAATACCGCTTACATACGATTTTAAGAAGGAGAAACGGGCAACTAGTTTTTTATAAACCAACCTTTTTCTTCAGCTGTTTTGATACCATCATATAGTAGTGAAAATAAGGAGAAAATGGCTTCTTATTTCTAATAATTTTGAGAGGATGCTATTAAAATGATAATGTAGATCTATTTTTATTGATGTAGAAGTCCATGATAGGGTGAGAAACATGCATGATATGATCCCATTATGAAAATGTGTGGATGTGGAGGTGCATAAATTGATGTCTGGAAAAATGTTCATCTAAATATTAAGAGTAGTAATCTATAGACAGTAGAATTATAATGACTGTAACATCCTTCTCTATACTTGCTGTGGATTGATTGAATTGTATCACCTAAAGTCCATATATTGGAAGCTTTATTCCCACTGTAACTGTTGAGAGTGGGAAATCCCACTATGGTGATTGAAAGGTGGGGCCTTGAAGAGGTGATTAGATTCTAGGACCATGCCTAGTGAATGGATTAATAATGGTGGTCACGGGTGTGGTTCTGAGGGCTTTAAAAGGAGAGCATGTGAGAGTCTCTCTCTGCTCTGCCATTATCTGCCATGTGAGACCCATGTATTGTTGTAAAGACACCATCAAAGAAGACCCTCACCAAATGTGTTCCCTGGACTTTGGACTTCCCAGTCTCTGAACTGTAAGCAATAAATTTCATTTTCTTTATAAATAACCCAGTTTCAGGTATTTATGTTATAAGCAATAGAGACAGACTAATACGTTACTCTTCTGAAATGTTCAAAGTATTTAGTATTTTATGGGTAAAGAGAAGTTTCAACTTCAACTATACCAGTTAAGGATATTTCTTTGAAATATGTATATATGTGAAATATTTTAAAATTTAAAACAGGACAAATTTTAAAGAAAAATAGAATAAAACTAGTACATGCATAGAAAAAAAATGAAGGTAATAAATGTTAAATTGATTATATCTGGCTGATGATTTTTATTTTCTTCACTTTCCTATCTATATTTTCCTAAGTTTTCACAATGAACACAGTTTGTTTTTATAAAAGTTCTTATGACTAAATTTAAAACTTAGTAAATTTGTGAGGTTTTTGTTAAGTACAGGCCTTTTATTTAAGGCGAGAGATTTAAACTTTTCAAATAAAAATTTCTCAGGAAGTTTTTCTGATTACTTTAAGTAAATTTCTGATCATTTTAAGTAAATTACCAAATATCTCCTAAAATGATTTTTTAAAGTTATTTAACATTAATGCAATTTTCTTTTTTTTTTTTTTTTTTGTCCTTTTTGTGACCGGCCACACCGCGCTCAGCCAGTGAGCGCATCGTGCCGGCCATCCGGATCCGAACCCGCGGCAGGAGCGCTGCTGCGCTCCTAGCGCCGCACTCTCCCGAGTGCGCCACGGGCTCGGCCCCACATTAATGCAATTTTCTTCTTGTAGTTGGTCCTGTTGCAGTTCCTTTAATCTGATGTTATAGGAACACATTTTAATTTAAAACTGTTCTAATATTTACTTCATATTTTTATATAATAATTCAAATTCTGGGAAGATTAATATTGGTATCTGTCCAACCAGAGGCTGGAAAAGATGGAGGGGTTCACAAGGGAGATTCTGGCCTCACTACCAGTCACCAAACAAGTGAACATCCAAACTATCTAAAATCATCTGGTCTCTCTCTGCATCTTGAAGAGGTCTACACAAAGACTCCTTCAGCAACAGACAAGATCTGAAGATCAAAATGTTCTCATTTTGTCTAATAAAAATGCCCTCCACTTTAATTAAAGTCCATTTGGTCCTCCATGAACAGAAAATAATTAGTCTGCATTTTCTTTAGTAAAAACTTTAACATATTTAGAAATGGCAAATTTTCTCTTTACTTACTTTCCTTAAAGCCTTATTTTAAAATCATTTTTACCATTAACTACTGACTTAGAAGAAACCTGAAAGTTCCTAGTAGCCTTGTTTTATTTTCCACATACCTCAATAGCAGCGCCGTTTTCCATCCTTATGTGAGGAACTTTCCCTTCTGTAAAGTTGCCCCGACCCCATTGTTGTTGAGATGATTTTCTCTCTACATTTGAGGTTCTTGAGGGCTTAGACCAGGAACAAGAAAAAAAAACAAACTTCAAAATATAAAATTCCTGTTGGCAAAAAACTCTAATTTAGATAATCTGATAAATCTTTGTATGCCACAATATTGACTGTGTACAAGATAGTTTACTGCCTTCTTCAAATTCTAGGCCCTATTTGATTCATTGGCTCATTAGGCTATGTGAAATGAAACCTTATGTCATTCAGTCCAATCCCTTGAATCCAGGCAAGTCTACATGATAACCTGCAGAGCAGATATATCAAAACTTACCGAATGATTCTTTAAAATCACCAAAGAAGGCAACTTCACAGCATTCTCAATCACCCGTTTCAAAATGCAACAATCATCTCAAATAGAGTTTACATACTGTCCCTTCACAAAATATGCTTTGAATGAAAATAACACAATAGTAACTCACTCAGAGACATAAATATGTCAGTAACTATACCAAAATGCAAATCAGAAATAATTGTTGAGGGTGAAAATGTGAAAAAGGACAACTTTGAGGGGTAGAAACCTGACTTCTTTGAAGCTCATTGCTGTTGTGAAAGTGTGCCATATCAACAACAATCTTCCACACTGACTCTTCTCTATAAAGATGAATACATCCAAACCAGCCCAGCTGGGTAGACTGTTTGTAAATAAGGCATAGATTGTTTGTAACTAAGGCAAATTGATTTTGTAAAGTATATTTGATATTCCATCTAGATAACCAGAAATTGTCCTATATAATAAAATCATAACCACCCTTTATTTAACCAGAACCATAAATCTCATTCTGCACCAGTTGAAGCAAATGCTCAATAATTCAGATTTAATTCAACTTGAAAACCAATCTGTTTCCATATAAACCATAAAAAAAAGAGCTGCCAGAATAACATTTCTACTTATTCAGGATTAGAAGAAATAATTAATTTGGATAGTGGTTGGAAATATCATAAAACAAGTTACTAACCAACTTTGCTCACCTCTTCTATGAGAAATAAATGTTCCTTTAATAGTTAAGAAGGCAATGAATTAGCTGACAAGGACTCGTGGGGGATGGAAGAAGCTAGGAATGGGATTAGGGAATAGGATGTCAACTTGTGCTGAGATGTACAATCTTCAATATTTACCAAATCTTTCCCAGAGGTAAACTCTCTGCTGCTATTTTTTTCTCTTTTTTTCTCTGGTGAAACTAAAAATTCTGCACTCTCAGCAGCACTTGATGTTTGTGACATTTCCACCACCAAAATCGGAGAAAGTTTTGCTTTACAGACACATACACAAAGTGTATCTTTCTCAGGAGCAGATGAACAGTTGGGGCATTTTGTGGATTTTTTATCCAAGTCATTATCAGCCATTTGCTTAACTCTGCAACAAAAGCAACTTGAAAGAAAAATATTTCCACTGTTTGAAGAAGAGGAGCAGACCAAAAAGAATAAGGTAGGTTGATGGTGGAAACTGTAATTTCCAACTGGTAATGTCTTTAGGTTAATGATGCACTAGACATATTCACACATGAGAGCTGCAGAAAGAAAAGAAATCACCATTTAGAAAATTCTTATCCTATTACCCTCCTAGAAATTAGAGAGAAACTAGCAACTAGCTCCAAAAGCATCCTGCATACATATGGAAAGTTAGTATTTATAATAAAATTGGACCACAAAACTGCATGGTCTAAAACAATGTCTTAAACTGCAGTACTGTGTTGTAAAACCAATTTGATGGGTTGATATCAATTTTTAAAAATAATACAGAATAGATAATATCAGAGTGCTTTGCATGTATCCTTGGTAAATTCTGTGATACTTTTCAGTTATACAGCTATATAAGTATAGAGAGAGTGGGGGGGGCTGTGTGTATGTGTGTGTGCGCGTGCGCGCACACTTGGTCACGGCACAAAATGAATTTTTTAATGTGGGTTGTGTAAAAAAGAAAAGGCTTAAAAATATTGGTGTAAAACATAAATTTCTGTGGTTTCAAAATTTAAACTGCAATCAATTTGCTATTAGAGCAAACTTCTACTACATACTTCATAAAGGAGTAATTTGATTTTATAAAACTATCTAATTCTAAAATTCAAAGGCAATATTTAAAAAACCCTTATTTTTGTACTCACATAGCAAAAATAGGAACAAGTGGGTGCTATTTTTCACCTGAGTCTAGAATAGGCATGCCAGCATTCTACCTATTAGGGTTACTGGCAGCAGTATGGTGGCAAGTTGGAAAGTTGAGGAGAAAGGGAGGAATGTGCTCTGCAGGACACATAAGGGAGTACCTTGAGAAATTTCCTGAAGTAACTGGAAGTACATTATTAGGGTTTTATGCCATATTATTTCAGACATTCTTTAAAAGTATATTTTGTAGCCATAGATTGATAGGGCTGGGGATATATGTAATATTAGGGTACATCAAAAAGTTTGTGGAAAGATTCATATTATCTTTTAATTCTATTTTTTCATGAATTTTTGAAGTACCCTCATACGCCTTTGTCTTTTGAACTGGAATAAGTGACTAAAATTGAGAGTTACATATCTTTATTTCATTAAAGAAATATCTTTCTAATCTTAGTTGTCTAAGGCTGGTTTTTTTAATCAGAAATGTGTGCTGACTTTTATCAGTTCCTTACCTACTGTGATTACCATATTTTTTCTTATTGGATCTTTTGATATGTTGCATTATTTTCAAAGCTTTCCTAATATTAAGTCATTCTTGAATATATAGAATGAACCCTATATGATCATGATAAATGATTATTTTAAGGCACTGAAACATTGGCATGTTTGTATTTTGAGTTTTCACAGTTATATTCATAAATTAAACTGATCTATAATTTTCCTTTTCAGCCATCTTTGTCAGGTTTTGAAACAAGATTCTGGCTAGCTTCATAAAATAAATTAGGTATCTTTCCATTCCTCAATGCTTGGTAACAACCTATATAGCATGGGAAACTACAGGAAAACCGGCCAGGCTTACAGGATTTTATGAAAGATATTGCTAGTAGCTTATCCAATATGTATTCTCCCATTTTTCCTTACTAACAGAATCCTGATTTTGTTTGGGGCAGCAATATGTTTATTAACATCCTACATTTCCTGGCCTCTCTTGCAGATTAGGGATAGCCATGGGACTTATGGCCATGAAGCTCAGAGAAGGCAGACAAAGCTGTACTTAAAAGAAAACTTATATTCTTAAACCTTTATTAAGATCAGAAAAAGAAATCACACTAAGTGAGCAGTCAAATAAAAAAAGAAACAAGGGCCGGCCCGGTGGCGCACTGGAGAGTGCGCCGCTTGAGAGCACGGTGGCGCTCCCACCGAGGGTTCGGATCCCATGTGGAGACCGGTTCCTGCTCACTGGTTGAGCGAGGTGCGGGCGCAACACCGAGGGTTGCGATCCCGTTGCCGGTCCCCGGTACGGGCGCGACACTGAGGGTTGGATCCCGTTACCGGTCAGTAAAAAAGACAAAAAGGAAAAAAAAAATTTAAGATGAACAGAAATGACTTGCCGGTCCCCGGTACGGGCGCGACACTGAGGGTTGGATCCCGTTACCGGTCAGTAAAAAAAGACAAAAAGGAAAAAAAAATTTAAGATGAACAGAAATGACAAAAAATTGAAAGTTTTGTTGAATTTTTCCTATAAGGCTCACAAAAAACTGACTCGTTACACCTCTCAGATTTCACATCTTACCACTCTCTCTTTCACCCTGGATAGCCTAGCCTAGGTGCTATTCCATGAATATGCCAAGCATACTCCCTTCTTAAGGCTTTTGCCCTTCTGCTTCCTCTGCCTAAGAACTTCGTCCCTCAGACATTTAAATGGCTGCTCCATCCTTCCTTGTGGTTTCTGCTCATTTGAGAGACCTTTCCTAACTACTTCACCTAAATCAGCAGGCCCATTCACTCTGTCTCCTTACCTTGCTTTATTTATTTATTTATTTATTTATTTATTTTCACTCAGAAAGTTTTATAGCAGAGTTCTCTCCTACTTTCAGTAAATGGTTGATTCCCATATAAACTTCAGAGAAAAGCCAAACCATCCTGTTCATTTTATTCAGTTAAAATAACCAAAATCTGACCATGGCAGTGTTCCCCAAAAAGGGGAAAGGGGTAGGGGGTAATACAGGCCAATCTCATTAGTGAATAGTTGCAAAATTCCTAAATGCTGTACTTGTATTTACCCCAAGCAATGTGTACAGCATATTCTAAAATTATTAGACAGAAATAATAGACAAGTCAGCCAAATAAGTATGACCTTTCATCAAAGTGATGGGGGAAAATCTGCTATGACTAAAACTCATAATGGCAAGCATGGGGAAAGGCACATAAAAAGTGCCCTCCAGACAGGCAGAGGGAGAAAGGAATGCAATGGATGCCACTAAACACACACACACACACATCTTACAAATGTTTAACCTTGTTTCTCAAGCATATGTAGCAAGACAAAAAAAAAACTTAGAATGTACCTGTATACACTTTGCAAAATGATTTAACTTCAGGCCTAGAAGAAAATGTTTTGCAGTTCTGTTTAAATATAAAGCCCATAACCATCAATGACTCAGAGCAGTGGAGTAGATCTGCAAATAACAGCTTTCTGTTTAGGAAAAATAGTGCTTTCTCTCTGCAACTCAGAAAAGTCCCTTGTCAGATATGTAAGGCATCATTTTATGCATGCATTAAGAATACAGATTTTATGGTACTTTTTATAAGCAGCTATAAGAAGTGTTCATAATGTGAAGGTTTATTTAAACTTCAGCTGAGTTCCTTCATTGTACTGCTTACCATATCCTTTAAGTTTTACAAAATATATATACATTCACAAGTTTCCAATAGAATCTTTAAATATTAAATTTCTCATTTTTAAAATGAATTATTTGGGGATCTAAAACAGTTATTATTTTCTAAGCTTTGTTCAGAAAAAGCATTTCCTTTAATCTTTTATCAATTTCTCAATAAATCATTATCACAATATCACTGACATTGTCATAGACTTCTGAGTACTTTCTTGTTCTAGTTTTCCAATTTACCGGTTGCCTTAGAAGTATTTGGTAGGTATATTCAAAGAGCATAGGAGTTTCTATTACTCATTGAAGAATTTCATTTCTGCCCTCCAGCCTACCAACCACTACATTTGCCAAAGTAAGGTTCTACTTTCTTACCACAACGATTCTAAAATAATAGGCTGGATAGCTACACATGAAATTTCTTGACAAGAATTAGATTTCAAATTTAACTTCTTTTTGGCTGACCGAATTCTAATTATTTTAGCTTAAACAAAAACCAAAATAGAACAAATGTTTACTCACATTTATTTCTTTCTTATTTATGAATTGATTTGAAAGATGTTACTAAAATAAATCTACTATCTAACAGGCCAAATGATGTCATTCATATTTTAGAGGCATAAAATTAATCAAGTATTGTAAACCTATTTTTATGCAAACACAAAGATTAATAGCTCTTCTTCTATAGAATCATGAACTTATGTTTAAACGGGACTTTAGATATAAAAAGATGTATTAGAAAACCAAAGAAGCTCCTAATATAATAGTGTTTCTTTGTGTCCCCAAAGACTGGACATACATAGGTATAAGAAATAATGTAGGGCTGGCCCGTGGCTCACTCGGGAGAGTGCGGTGCTGTTAACACCAAGGCCATGGGTTCGGATCCTATATAGGGATGGCCGGTTGGCTCACTAGCTGAGTGTGGTGTTGACAACACCAAGCCAAGGGTTGAGATCCCCTTACCGGTCATCCTTTAAAAAAAAAAAAAAGAAAGAAAGAATGTAAGCAAATAAAAAGTTCAAATCATGTCAGTATTTAACTAGTGCATGAGCTTTCCCTTGGTTAAAGGTTTTCATTTTATTTTCAGAACTAAGGCAAGTCAATGGAACAACTCTGATACTGAAAATCTCTGAGCTTTTATTTAATCATAAAAAGGTCTCTCATATATTGGCCCTAGAAGATACACTTACAGCAATTTCCTCAAGAAAATGAACACAAGAATGGTTTTATGAGATATAACTAGCTACAATTTTCTTCCCCAAAAGCAATTTTTTAGTCTTCTTTGCCAGGACTATGTGTACAAGGAACCTACAGTCAGCTAATTCAGTCAAAAATGTGTTCTATTCTAGTAAAGAAAGAAAACTTGGTCTTACATTATGCAGGCCAAGCTGAAAGACTGAATTTTCACTTTTCAACTGTGTATTTTTATAACATGTTTACAAAACCTGAAGAGGGGCTAAATGAGTTTCCTACATCAGATTCTTTTACGTTAAAAAAGAACAGCATTTGTTTACTATTTCCATTAAGGGCATGCATGATTAGGGAAATGAGTCTGTATTGCCTAATCATGAGCCAATAAAACTCTTTCTTTATAAATTACCCAGTTTCAGGTATTCTATTATAGCAACAGAAACACTAATGCAGGGAGTGACCAGGAAGTAACATGATCTAGTAGTTTTTAGAAGGAGAGACCAGGATTTGAATTCCACCTCTACCACTGATTTATAATATATTTAAAACTTATTTCAGAGATTTTAATAAATATTTATGATTAATGTGTGTTATTAATTTTTTTCTATTTTAATTTGTATAATGTTCCTCAATGATTAAGCTGTAATATGGAGGGACAGCCTTAAATGTTATCTCCTTACTGACAACTTAAGGTAAGAACTGAAATTTTACTAAGAAAGTTTGGCTCAAAGAGGCTGGATAAAACCAGGAAACCCTCTCCCTGATTCTTTCCTGTTGTTATCAGTGTCTTTTCTCCCTATACATTACAAGCAACTGGAAGCCAAGGAGTTTTCTGCCAGCACAGACCTATCCTTGTACATAATGGACACTTAATGAAAGTTTCTGGGTGTCAATTTTGTGGGAAAGAGGCAGAATCACAAATTACTTGAGCAGAAAAATAGGCAGGTATACAGGGGGTCATCAAGGAAAGGAGAGGATCATATGGAAGAGGAATGTATCAAAGGGAAGGTGAGGGCTCTCTTTATAGATCTGAAGAGGATTAGGCATAAGAGATTAGACCACTGTGTGATTCAGAGAGAGTACACACCAATTTCAATCTAACATAAGGGCTTCCTAACATTTACAGCTGTCAAAGATGAAAGGAAAGACTAGCTCAGTCACTAAAAGTGTTTGAGTAGGGGTTGAAAGGTCAGTTGGCAGTGAAGCCACAGAGGAGATTTAGGTATAGACTGAGATGTCTTGAGATTCCTCCTAGCCCTAAAAGTGTAAGAAGATGAATCACTCCTTCTAACAATCATGTGAGACAGCACATTTAAAGGAACTGAAGTGCCAGTGAACCTCACTTCCGTTGTGGAGGTTTCAATATTATAATGGGGATATCGTTTTCCTGCCACAGACCAGACAAACCAGTTACAGCATATATTAGTCCTTCTCTGTTGCTTATGACAAAATGCCTGAAACTGAGTAATTTTGTTTTTTAAAAAAAGTATTTTTTGCTTAGAGTTTCAGAGGCTGTGAAGTCCAAAGTCTGGGGAACACACCTGGTGAGGGCTTGTTCTTGATGGTAACTCTACAGCAACACAGGGTGACACATGACGAGAATGGCTGAGCAGAGAGAGCTCACTCCTCACCTTATAAAGCCCTCAGAACCACACCTATTACTCCATGAATGAATCAATCCATTCACTAGGGCACAGACCTCACAATCTAATCACCTCTTCAAGGCTCTACCTTTCAATTATCATAATAGGATTTCCCACCCTCTTAACACTGTCACAGTGGGGATTAAGTTTCTGTGAGTTTGGGGGACATTCAATACACAGCACAACCCTAAACTTCACCTCAGCCAAACTGAATTCCACCTGTAATAGAGCAGCATTGTTAAAATTTACCACGGGGGTGGGGTGGTGGTTAAATGTAAGAAGGGATCAGCTGGAAGGCTAGATGTGCTGAGGAGCAGTGGCCTGGCTAGAAAAGAAAAAGCAGAAGAATAGAAGAAAGGTATTGTAAGAAAAAGGAATTAAAACCACCTTCCCCCTCATGAAATCAGAGAAGAATAATAGATTTAAGGTTGAGCAAGTGGGCCCTCATGTAGCTAAAGCAGACAAAAAATGCAATGTTGTCGATAGATTCTAGAAGAGAAGTAGAACCATTCTAAGGATTATGGCATGAACATTCAGCTGCGCTCCATCCAGAAAGCCTTAAAGAAAGGAGTCTCCTCCTATTCAGGAACCTTAATCCAACTAGCAACAGATCAATAAGATCAAGAATTTAACGACAATTTTGAGAGGTTTGCTAGCTTTGTTTATGAAGCACCAATTTAAAATTTTGCATTAATAAAATATATTAGTATGAAATTCTGTGGTCAGAGTGCCTGCCCTCTACGTCAAATATTCCCAGGAGTACTGAAAGAGAGGAACTTTCCAAAGCCAGCAACTTTCTGTGAAACTACTTAGCTAAGAAAATGTGTGATATAATGATCCAACTAAAAAGTTTCAAACCATATTACAAAAGGCATTCTGACCCTCAAGATGATGTTTAAAGATTGAAAGCACAATTTAGAGGGGTCCAAGCAACTTTCCCCTTGTGGCCAGACCTCTACAAACTGGACAACCCCAAATAATCTACAACAAAACACCAACAACAGATTCCATGATCCCTGTTTCTGAGTTTTAGTAGAAATAATAATGATTTAAAAAAACATAAAACAATAACAAAAACTACTTCCCTGAAGTGTACACCCCACCAGGGCAAGAACCATGTCCTCTTCACTTTGTCACCTTGTGTTCAGGAAAAGATCTCCATTAAGTAACGATTGTTGATTGAAAGTAATTCACTTGATGAAAACAGTGTCTTAGAGCTCATAAATATAACATACATTGCAGAGAGCCAATGGCCTGACATGTAAACAAAGTCAGAATATATTTGTGATGTTTCCTGGACAAAAAACTACACTACAATCCAGTCCTCACTCTATCTTGTAGCTTTCATTCCAGAGCACATACCAAAACCCCTACACCAAGCCTGACTCCAGTCAGGCTAAGTTTTCACCTGATTCTGAAAGGTTCCCCATCAGACAAGACGTTGTAACTTCACTCCTACCTTTATGTTCTGGCCAAGACTTTTGGTTTTCAGGAGTCTAGAATGATATAAACACATAAGTATTTAATTCAGTAATGGATCATTTTGTTAAACCCAAAGGGGTTCTGCTGGCCTTATCTAGTCCACAACAACTCCAGGTATTGGTCATAATAAACTTTATTACTAAGATTCTCATGTTCAACAAAAGATCATTATTCTTGGCAGAGTAACTAGCAATAACTGTTTCATTTTTCTATTGTGATAAAATGTGCAAGTTACAGCCAAGACCAAAAAAATAAAACATGTGAGACATATGATCACCTTCCCAGGCTCTCTAGCCAAATCATCTCAAGTAAGGATGTTTCTTTTCTAGAACAGCCTGTTTCTTTCAATCCTAGTGATGAGTGATTTATCCACAACACACAAACTACAGACTTAAAGCCAGAACAAAAGCATTTAGAATGTCATATCTGAGGAATTGATGTAGTATGGCTATTAATTTCAGCAAAACAGGAAAGATCAGGAAAAAGTGTGGGCCTGGCACAAGCACTACCCAATAAGATGCTGAAGGCACTCAGTGGTAAGTTTACTGTAAGGCTGGTCAAAAAAAGTATCCAGAGCGCAGTTGGGAGTCAAGCAAAGAGCAACAGAGGTCTACGTAAGAAAACAGGGCAACTAAGAATTTAGCAATCCGATAGTTTATGTATGTATCCAGCAAACATTTTAGTATCTGTTATATACTAAAAATTGTATTGGGTGGGGTGCCAAAAATAATGAGATTATGAAGACACAGGTCCTTCTAATAAGTATTATGATAATGATAATAAGTATGTATGAAGTACAAAAGTGATACAAAAGGGGGAGTGATAGAGTTTGGATGTGTTGTCCCTCCAAAGCTCATGTCAAAATCTGATCCCCAACTTGACAATGTTGGGAGCGGTTTGGGTTATGGGGAGACAGATCCCTCATGAAGAGATTAACGCCCTTGGGCAGGTCATGAATGAGTGCTTGCTCTATTAGTGCCCACAAGAGTTGGTTGTTTAGAAAGACCCTGGCACCTCCCCTCTCTCTCTCTCTTGCTTCCTTTCGCCTTGTGATCTGCTTGTACTTACCGGCTGCCTGTCGTTTTCTGCCATGAGTAGAAGTAGCCTGAGATCTGCACCCGCATCTGCAGCTGTCTCAGAATCATGAGCCAATAAAACTCTTTCTTTATAAATTACCCAGTTTCAGGTATTCTATTATAGCAACAGAAACACTAATGCAGGGAGTGACCAGGAAGTAACATGATCTAGTAGTTTTTAGAAGGAGAGACCAGGATTTGAATTCCACCTCTACCACTTACTAGCTCAGTTCCCCCATATGTAAAGTGGAGATAATAGTAGTAACTATATTATGCTCTCATTGTGAGGACTAAATAGATAACACTCGTAAAATGCCTAGTACTTTGTTTGGCACATATTACTGTTTTAAAACTCACTGTTACTTTCTGAGGGGAAAGTCACAGAAGGTTTCACGGGGCAGGTGATACTCAAACTAAGTCTTGAAGAACTAGTTGGAGTTCACCTGGTGAATAACTCAAGGAAAGGCTCTCTGGGTAGAATCATGGAAGGACCCAGAGCCTGTGGCTCCAGAGAAGTGGAAGAAGGTGGTTTCCATTTGAAGGCAAGAACAATGAAAAAGAGAAAGTCGGGCCCAGTAAGGATGAGAATAGGAAAGAAGAACTTCCAAAAAAGACGAGTTAAACAAGAGCTTCTTCACTGAAGAACAGTGTTTCCACCAGGCACAAAAGACAGATGGAATGAAAAAGACAGTGGGACATGAGGCTCTTGTTCTGAGATAGTTGCCTAAAAGAAAGGGCTGCTGCAATGGAATAGTATTAGGTGGGCATTTCCAACCCTGACACTAATCAGCCACAGACTTGAGTGAACAGAGAGTGGCCACCAAACTGCCAACATTAACTCTTCCAGCAAGTATTTGAAGCTCAGCAGTGGAGCAGGCACAGGGCATCAATGTCTGTTGAAAACATAAACTATAAAGTTCAAAAGTATGAAGAATAGGCTCCAGCCAATATAATCAATCCAAACTTACTACCATTAGAACATACTAGAATTCAGTGACAAATTCACTAGAGTCAATGTTTCAATGCAATAGAATATATAGCTTTTTTCTAATTAGTGCCAAAATAACAAAAGCTAACAAAGGAAGCTTACCACTATAATTTCCACAATAAAATACTAAATTCTTCATTTTACACACATACAAACACACCCCTGCTCCAAATTCAGCACTACTTTCAGTGAAGCTTCATCAGTCCTAAGACACAGAGTACCAATGTTCTACCATTTGACAGTCTAAAGACACTATATTTATAAACAATTTGTGAGCATTAAAATCTCAGAAGTCTTCTGAGACAATTTTACATTCGTTTTACAAGTACAAAAACTTTAAAAATGAAATGTATATGCTCTTGCTAAATCAGAAAGAACCCAAGCTTTACTGTTAGACAGACAAAGACCCAAATTCCTCACTAGGCACTTAAACTATCTGGTCTCTGCTTCCACATATGCAGTGTATATAGACAGTGCCTATATACCTGCATGGCAGAATTGTTATAAGGATAGGATATAATGTATGTAAAGTCCTGATACATTTTAAGCTCTTAATAAATAGAGGATTTTATTATTACTGTACAACTCTGCCTAAACCCATTGGATGTAGCACCAGAAAATTATTTTACCATTCATAATCTCTCAACCTAGAGCTCCTAATATTGTTCTACATGGATTCCAAGATACACATTGCCATCTAATTATTTCATAACTAGCTTAAAATACAACCAATGGGAACCTGCTCTAGATGTATACAGCTGAGGTATAGAGAGCTTGATGGACTAGATCACAAGCAGCTTGTTACATGCTAAATTCTGAATGCTACAAGGCAACCAAATACCACATTTATAAAAATTTTATTTTTAAAATATGCAAATGCTAAATATCAAGGAGAACATTTTAGCTTAGCCAAGACCATAGTCTGTCAAATACAAAATATTACTAGTCTATATTATACCTTAACAACTGATTGGGAAGAAATAATATATGTAAATAATTAGGTTTGCAGAGAAAGGAGATGTCTGGATCCACAGATTTATTTATTTGGTGAGTTTCTGAAACCTTGCAATGGAATTGTAAAAACACTGTGATTAAAATCAATAGAGCACATCATTTGCTGATACTGTTGCCTAAGAAAAGGCAATAAGCCTAAGGCACGTTATTAGTAGATCATACAATTTCACTGACAGGTTCAAGATTTTTAAAAGCAACTGAGAAGAGGTAGAATTTCTCCTTTGAAACTAAGGGATTTTTCTCTTCAATTAAAAGGAAATCATCATGTCCTCTTTTTTTATTATGAAGATTAAAAATGTCTTCTGCAACATTTGAAAAATAATATTAACATTAAATTTCCTTTATTTCCTAAAATAAAAAGAGATAGATGATTCTGATTAAAATTAAACTGAAAGCCACTTTTGTTTAACAATACTGTATCCAACCACATATCTGTTTAACAAATAGCAGAACAGTCTGGGGAATAGTGGTTGTAAGTTTAATATTTCTGAAAAGTCCATGCAGAAAAATATGAAAGTCCAAAAATATGAGTTGCCAAACTTCTTCTGCAAAAGTGATCAATGACTTTCTTTTCATGCCTTAGTGATAAAAATGATAAACTTTTAAATAGGCCTTTAAGTTTAAAAATGCTATTTCAAAGTATACTTTTTAATAAGATAGCAAAAATTAGTCATGCAGACATAAATTCATTTAATTAAAAAATGACCAAACCAAGCAAAACCTAAAATCATCAAGCCTTTATTTACCCTAGTCAGATCTTCCACTACACTACAAACAAAATTGCAAAAATTTTAATTGGTTGCTGTATAGTGAAAATTCCAGAGGAGAAACATCCTTATGTAGACTGGGAAAACTAATTGATTCAACACTATGTAGTTTTATGCTTACGATAGAGAAAAAAAATTGTTAACTAGAAAAGGTGACCAGAGTTTAATCACTGAATCTCAATAGGAAATACAAAGCTAGGCTCATATGAATAAATAAGTTGACACAGGCATTAGGCCTACATTTAGTAGCCTTTACCAAGTAAAGTCTATTTAGGGGAACTTATGTCTTTAGACTTACATCAGGCAAAGAAAACTACAAAACAAAACACATCTACTGTCTTACAACTAATATATGTACATATATATATATATATGTGTGTAATAGTTTTATGTTCTAAATAGATAGCTATTGTAATAGATAGCTTTATTTACACTGAATAATGCAAATAATTTTCTTTAGCTCCTCCATCTCCCTCAGTCTCCACATTCAACATTAACAAGTCCACTCTATTTCCAAAATACTTCTTAAATCCATCAGTTTTCTCCACTCCAAATGTCACACTCCAGTCCACATCACTATCACTTAGTGCCTGGATTACTGCAAGGGCTACCTAACTGGTCACCCTGACTCCAGCTCAGCCCTGTCATTCAAAGTGTTCTCCACGGGCCGGCCCGTGGCTCACTCGGGAGAGTGCGGTGCTGATAACACCAAGGCCGCAGGTTCGGATCCAATATAGGAATGGCCGGTTAGCTCACTGGGTGAGCGTGGTGCTGAGAACACCAAGTCAAGGGTTGGGATCCCCTTACCGGTCATCTTTAAAAAAAAAAAAAAAAAAAAAAAGTGTTCTCCATACTCTAGCCAGGGTATTCTTTCTAATAAGCAAATCTGATCATGTTTCTTCCCAACAAAAATAATTTCAATGGCTCCCAACAGCACTGAGATTAAAGCAGACTCCTTAACATGATATACAAGAGCCTGTGTGATACGGCCTCAGTTTATCTCTTCAGTCTTATCTCAGACTACTTCCATAATGAAGTTTTCCAACATACAGAACTTCTTTCATTTCCTTGTATCCTATGCTTTCTCTAGGCCTTCCTACATATACTCTCAGCCTGGAACACTCTTTCCCCTTCTTTTCTTCGTCTGCATCATTCCTACTCTTCCTGCAGATCTCAACTTAGACATCATCTCCTCTGAAATTCTTGCAAAATCTTGAGTCTTGGTTGAGTCTCTGCCTCTCCTACGTATACTATACTTTCTATATCACTCTCTGAATTGTAGTTGGTCACTTACTTGTCTGCATATCCAAAGTTCCCTGAAGGCAGGGATCTTGTCTACATTGTTAGCCACTATTTTTCCAGTAAGGGAGTGATATAATGAAATTCGCTTTTTAGAAAACATATTCCACACTCTTTACAATAGCCAAGAGTTGGAACCAGCCCAAATGTCCATCATCGGATGAGTGGATACAGAAAATGTGGTATATCTACACAATGGAATACTACTCA
>NW_007737340.1:21792-23900 GCF_000696425.1 Galeopterus variegatus | reverse complement strand
AAAAAATTTTTTTTAAAATAAAAAAAAAAAAAAAGAAAACATATTCCACCCTCAGTATAGAGAATGTATAGAAGGCAGGACAAGATTGGAGATGGAAAGACAAGAAATTATTTCAATAATTTAAGAAAGATGGAAATATAGCCTTAATTAAGAAAACAGCATCAGGGATGGGGAAAGTAGCCAGATTTCAGAGATATTTAAGATGTAGAGTGACAGAACTTATTAACTGATTGATATTAACTGATTGAACTATAAACTGGTGATAGAAAGAGAAAGGTTAAGTATACATTGAACACTGAGATAGACAATGGCCATTTACTGAGATAGTAATGACAAAAGGAACAATAGACATGGATCAAGACAATCAGTTCAGTTTGAAATGTGCCAAGTTTGCTCTGCCTTTAGGAAACCAAAATAAAGATAACTAAGAGAAAGTAGATATATAGGTCCAGAGATAAGAAGACGTCTAGATTGGAAACTTGGATTTAAGAGCTATGTTATAGAAAAGGCAACTGATGTCATGGGTGTAGGTGGAGATCACCCAGGAAGAATATGTGGAATAAAAACATAAAAAAGTCAAGGACAGAACTCTCAGGAACATTGGCTTCTAAACAATAATCAGAGGAAGTTTAGTCCACTGAATAATGAAAAGGGGTATCCATGGAGGCAGCAAAGAGGGAAATTCATGAAGGAAAGATTGGTCAAAAGCCAAATGGCTCAAAATTTCAGGTAAGATGAGAACTGAAAAAACATATTTAAAAATTAAGCTGTGGAATACTGTCAGCAAAAATGGCAAATCAGGGGCCTCCAAACGTTTGCTTATCCATAAAAGCAATGAAAAAATTAGCAAAAATTATCAGAATAAACTTTTTCAGAACTCTGGAAATTAGCCAAATGCTTGCAACAACCCAAGGAGCATGTACATATGGTATGAATGAATGAATGAACAAATGAAACTCACTAAGAACAGCAAGTTTTGTGACATTTTAACTTGCCTTAATCCTATGTCCTGCTCTCCATCTCCACAATGCTTTGAAAAATAATAGCCCACAATCCTGGTACAGGCTTGCAGTCACTGGGAAGAGCAGAATGAAGCGTAGATCTTTCAATTCCTCATTCCCAAAGAACTGTCATCATTTGACCTGAGTGGTAGTTTCTTGAAAACCCCACTGATAAGTTAATCTGTATCTGACATGACCCAGGGCTTGCTAGTACAAAAAGCCTTCTCCTCAGGGAGGCATTTATTCAAAATAATTACAAGCAAGTGTTTTAACTTCATAGCTGCCCAAGGCAGTGGATGACACCTGGAGCAACAATAGACTAACAAAAAGCTTAAAAGGAAAAGCTAGACAATGAGATGCCCACTGGGGCATTGAAAAACTCCAACATATTTTCTAGATAACATAGTTATCTAGGAGGTCACACACACACATACGGCTGTACACATATACAGGAAAAACTTCAGAAACCCCTAAGCTCTCATCTCTGGCTGACTTTGAGGCTCTGCACAAGCAGAAAGTGAAGGCTAAGGTAGAGTTGTTAACTACCTTGCTGAAGTGTTGAAGGTGTGCCCCAACATGCACATAGAGTTCCTCAGCAAAAAGTAAGTGATATATTGGTTATAGGCACTTAAGAAAATCTCTTCCAATAATTATCTACCCACTAAGATAAACAAGCAGAGACTTCAGTGACCACATACAACAAATAATATAGAGTTCAGATAAACTACCCCTACTGCAACCAGCAGCAACAAAAAATCCTGAGGGAAGAATATCTGATTTTGGGGGTTAATCACATTTCAAATGTCCGATTTTCAACAAAAATTTATGAGATATGAAAAAACAAGAAAGTATGGCCCATACAGTAATAAAAAAAAGCAATCAATAGAAACTGCTCTGGGGAGGCCCAGATATTGGACTTACTAGACAAAGACTTTAAATGAGGTATTTTAAATACATTCAAAGAGTCAAAGGAAACCATATCTAAAGAACTAAAAGAAATTATAAGGATATCAGAGAGTCCAGTCAAGATGGTGGAATAGGAGGTCCCCAGCATCACTCTCTCCCACAAATCAACCAATTTACAACTATAAAATGTAACATCAGCCA
>NW_007737340.1:14682-21782 GCF_000696425.1 Galeopterus variegatus | reverse complement strand
TAGCTCAACCACAGAGCTCAAGTACTGGTTCCCACAGGAAGTTCCCCCATTTTAGAAGTCATCCCTTACCTCTTCACTTGGAGGACTGATGCTGCCTTCCACCTGCCTAACATAGTGGTTCTCAGCCCCATCTGCACTTTAGAATATCTGGGAAGTTACCTTCCACCTGCCTAACATAGTGGTTCTCAGCCCCATCTGCACTTTAGAATATCTGGGAAGTATATTTTTTAGAATATCTGGGAAGTTATTTAAAAATAAAAGTTCTTAGGGCCGGCCTGTGGCTCACTCAGGAGAGTGCGGTGCTGATAACACCAAGGCCATGGATTCAGATCCTATATAGGGATGGCCAGTTCGCTCACTGGCTGAGTCTGGTGCTGACAAGGGTACCAAGACTATTCAACAAGGAAAAAACAGGGCTTCAACAAATGGTGCTGGGACAACTGGATATCTACACACAAAAGAATTAATGTGGACTCCCTCACACCACATACTTAACTCAAAATAGATCAAAGGCCTAAATGCAAGGGCTAACATTAAAAACTCTTAGAAAGAAAAAAGAGGTAAGCCTTTGTGGCCTTGAATTAGGCAACAGTTTCTTAAGTATGACACCAAAAGCACAAGAAACCAAAGAAAAAAATAGGTAAGTGGACTTCATCAAAATTTAAAATATTTGTGCTTTAAAAAGACACTATCCAGACAGTAAAAAACATAACCCGCAGAATTCAAGAAAATATCTGCAAATCATATAGCTAATGAGGGTCTACTATCCAGAATACATAAAGAATTCTTAAACTCAACAATAAAAAGACAAATAACCCAATTTAAAATGTGCAAAGGATGTGAATAGACATTTTTCCAAAGAAAACACACAAATGGCCAATAAGTACATGAAAAGATGTTCAACATCATTAGTCATCAGGGAAATGCAAATCAAAATCACAAATGAGATACCACTTCACACTCACTAGGATGGCTATAGTTAAGAAAAAAAACAAAACTGAAAAATAACAAGTGCTAGAGAAGATGGGGTAAAACTGGAACCCTATAAGCTGCTGGTGGGAATATAAAATGGTGTAGCTGGAAAACAGTTTAGCAATTCCTCAAGAAGTTAAACATAGAGCTACCATAAGATCCAACAATTCCACTCCTAGTATAGACCCAAGATAAATGAAAACATATGAGTATGTTCACACAAAACTTATAGACAAATGTTCATAGCACCATTATTCATAATAGCCAAAAAGCTGGAAACAACCCAAATGTTAATCAGTTGATGAATGGATAAACAGAAAGTTTTATATAAAAACAATGAAACATTATTAGGTCACTAATATACACACAGCATGGATTAACGTTGAAAATATTATGCTAAGCAAAAGAAGCCAGATACAAAGGCTACATATTGTATGAGTCTACTTACATGAAATGTCCAGAATAGGCAAATCTATAGAGACATAAAGTAGATTAATGGATGTCAGGACCTGGGGAGTGACTATTAATGGGTATAAGATTTCTTTTGGGGGAGATGAAAATGTTCTCAAATTAGATAGTTGTGATGGTTGTACAACCATGAAGTTGTACACTTCTAAATTGCAAATTTTATGGTATGTAAATTGTATCTAAATTTTTAAAAATTAAGTTGTCCCTAAAAATTTTCCAAGATTAAGTGAAGTGATGGGGGAAGACAGGTTAGAGTGGGATAAGGTTACAGTGGAAATGACTCTTCCAAGAAGTTTATTCGTAGCTTTAAAGGAAGGAACACAAGAGTTATGCACTAGTCTGAAGGAAAGATTTTTATTTAATATAAGAAAAACTTGGGCATATTCCCAGGCTGAGAACTATTTAGCAGAAATGGAGATTATCAAGATACAGAAGGGACTGAGGCAGGAGGAGAACATGAGTTAGTATGGATCAAAGGAGGCAGAGGGCGCGGCTCTGCTACCAACGGAAATTTAGAAAATAAGGAAACTGTATTCCTTGGGCCCGCCTCCTCTTAGGTCCATGAATGGTAGAAAGAGACAAGTGCCACTTTCTGGTACAGCTCCCAGAAGTTCCTGGATTTACTCTAACTGGATCACATTGAGGTTTGTACCCTCCCTGAAACAATGACTGTGACCAGGAGAAGGAATTACAGTAACTTGCCTCGCCTTTGTCATTTGCCTATCTCTGAACCAACCACAAGGCTAGATGGATTCAGAGATCAAAATTCAGGTATAGGTCGCATGTTCTAGTGCTGCAGCCGTAAGTGGAGTCTTGGAGAGAAGGTGGTTGCCCCAGTGGAAATCAGGGAACTATCACCAGAAAAGGGGAAATGAATGCTTGGCAGACAAAACAATAAACACAGTTTAATTTCTGTCTGTGTAAAAATGAAGAAGCTCCACTAGTGGTGGAAGAGAAATTACATATCATTTTTGGAGAGCAAATGGAAAGTTTCTATACAGATTTTAAATGCATATATCCCACAACAAGCAATTCCATTTGTAGAAATCAACACTACAGAAATGCTCACAAATGCATACAAACAGATATGTACAAGGATATTTACTGCAGTATTTTTTCTAACAGTAAAAACTAACTAGATGCCCACTTACAGGGAACCAGTTGAGTAAACTTTAGTCATTTATTCATACCACAGAGTACTGTACAGCTGTTTTAATGATAATATCAAAAGATCTCTAAGATATCAATATTTTAAAAAGAAAAAAGAATGGATTGTGATCATATCTATACTTTATATACAAACATATATGTTTGCAGATATATTGGAAAATGCCTAATATAGTACACACCAAATTGAAGAGGGGAATGGACTTTGGGTATAGAGTATGTGAAGGAGGGATTTCATTTTTTTACTCTGTCACTTTCTTGTAACACTTTATAAGAAAGTGTTAATGTATTACCTGTGTTTTTAAAAGTTTTTTTTTAAATGAGAGGATCGGTTTAATTCATTTTCCTTGTAATATTGTAGAGTATGTGAAGGAGGGATTTCATTTTTTTACTCTGTCACTTTCTTGTAACACTTTATAATAAGAAAGTGTTAATGTATTACCTGTGTTTTTAAAAGTTTTTTTTAAATGAGTGTATCGGTTTAATTCATTTTCCTTGTAATATTATGGACTGTGTATCAGCCTCTGCACTAGGTTCTCAGGCTACAGTAATGAAGGTACAGTCCTGATCTTGAACCTATAAATCCTAAATGCTTTCCCAGCTCAAAGGATTTGCCTTTGACCAGCCTTTTAGTCAGCTTCACTTACAACTTACTGCTCTTTCTTCCTTGGATGGAAAGGACCTTAATTTCTCCCAGTCTATACCTTCCAGAAGTCTCTTACCATGATGATTTAGCCCACTAGGTCTCATTCTTTTATGTCTGACTTATCAGCAGTCTCCTTGTCCACAGAATTAAGAAAACCCTAAGTGGTTTGTTCTCCTTCCTAATATTTCTCCTGAACTTGAATTAAACTAGACTTCTGTGTTTTAAATAGGTGGGACCCTCTTTTTTCTTCAGCAATTAAAAAAATATCAAATGAAACACAATACCTTTAAAAATTTTACATAGAAATTCTCTCATAATAAGCTATATTCCTTGGATTCCCAGTGGCTAAAAATAGTCATTTGTCTCCTTGCCAAGAATTCATATAAAATAGAAAAATTTTCTCCATTCCATGTTTTATCTCCTCTACACAATAACAAAATAAGCAACAGACTATTTTAGCCAGACATAAGCCTGGAAGATCTGGAAAACAGAGTTCAGAAGAAGGGGTAGACAGGAGCCTTCCTACTCCACACGCCCATGAAGCTGACAGCTACTGTTCTTGTGAACCCATACATCATTATTCACACTGGGTCTTAGAACATGTAAGCTTTGTAAGAAGCATGTAGAGCTCTTTGACAACCTGGTCAATCCTTACACTGCCAAGGCTCTAAACAGCATTTCCAGAGGTAGCTGTAGTGGTATGCTGAAGCTGGCCCGCACCAACTTGCAAGAGCCAGTCACCAAATTTTCAGGAATTCTGAGATCTAGATGTTAAACACAACCATTATTAAATATTAAATTATACAAATTTACAATTAAATAAATTATATTATAAACAAAAGTAATATATACTCAAAACTCATCATTTCCTAGTTATTTTATATTTTATGTTATGCTCTTGAGATTATTTTTGTTTAATATATTTGTATGGTGAAAATACTATATATTGTGTTTATGCACATCTCTTCCCAACTCCACATGGCAGATTAAAATTAGCCGTGGTGGGAATATTTATGCCATACAATCAGCAAATGCTAAAAATCAGAGTTTGTTTTTCTGGGAAGCTAGTTGTTTTTACACTTACCAATATACCACTGCATAGCGGTAAGCTGTAGTCTGTTTTTTCCCTGGAATATTCTATTGGCTCTACCCCAAAACTCTTTTGTTTAGTGCTTGGCATCCTGACTTGCTCCTATACATGCCTGATATATAATATAGACTAATGATAGAAATTCACCAAAAGAAGTAATAAAGTCTGTTGCCTATTTTAAAAATTATATTTTTTCATAGATCTATTCTTAAAGTTGTTAGGAAGGAGCCTTAGACGACATCTACCCAATCTCTTAATTAATGCCAGGACTCTCCCCTACAACATCCGTGGACAGATGGTAATTTAATTTTTCTTCTCTCTGTGCTTCCACATGTGCCATTCACTTTGCTTGGAATGTTCTTCCATATCATTCTGTTCTTCCCCAGGTTCATCATTTTTCTGATCACGCTTCCTCATTCTCAGACATCATCTTTTCCAAGAAGCCTTCCCTAATCTCTAAGGGTGGCCTGTTAATGCTCCTGTGTGTTCTCATAGCACATTCTACTTCCTCCCACACAGCTTTAATAACACTATATGGAATTGCCAGCTTCTCTTTCCTCAATAGACTGTAAGTTCTAAAGATAGGGAACACATTTATCTTGTTGACTACTCCTATTCCCCTATCTAGGTGCCTGTCATAGGAAGCATTCTATAAATGTGAACAAAAAATGAAGGAATAAATGAATGAGGTGGTAGAAAAAGCGTTGGCCTCCAACCCCTAAAACAAGACTCAACTCCCAACTCTGCTCCTATGGGCTCTTCACTTTCAATGCCATGTACTGATGTCTCTGGGCACCTCCACAGAAAGGGAGCTCATATTTTGCAATGCCATTCAGTCTGATTTTTGACAGCTATAATTGTCACACTCTCCATAACTTCAACTACTGACCTGAATTCTTCCAACTCAACATAATAATCTAATCTTTTTTCCATATGACAGTATTTTATTTTTTTATTTCTGAAATTTTCCATGAAATATTTTTAATTTTTTAAATCTTTTTATGGAGTACAGATATTTCAGTACATGTATACAATTTGTGATGATCAAGTTGGGGTAATTAGCACATTCATCATCACAAAACTTTATCGTTTCTTTATGATGAGAACATTTGAACTCTCTTCTAGCCATCTGAGAACATACAATCAATTACTGTTAATTATAAATGACTAGTACTACTGTACACCACTAGACCTTATTTTTCCTATCTAGCTATAATTTGTGTCCACTAAACAACCTTTTCCTATCCCCTTCCTTCTTCTCCTTCCCAGCCTCTAGTAACTACAATTCTACTCTCTACTTCTAAAACTTTTTTTTTTAGCTCCCATGTGAGAATGTGGCAGTATTTATCTTTCTGTGCCTGACTTATTTCACTGAACATAATGTCTTCCAAGCTCATGCATGTTGCTGCAATGACAGAATTTCATTTTTTCATGGCTGAGTAGTATTCCATTGTGTGTGTGTGTGTGTGTGTGTGTGTGTGTATGTATGTATATATGTATGTGTATATATATATATATATATATATATATATATATACCACATTTTCTTTATCAATGGGCATCTAAGTTGATTCCATATCTTGGCTATTGTGAATAGTGCTGCAATAAACACAGGGGTGCAGATATTGTTTCAGTATGCTGGAGTGAGCCACTATGGGTGAGGCTTCTGGGGTCGTGGGCAAAATGCTGCACCCCCAGGAGAGATGCTGGGGTGCTCTGAAGCTCCTCAGTTGAGGGTCCTGGGTGAGGACTCTGGGGTCATGGGTGGGACCCTGCACCCCCAAGAAAGATGCTGAGGTTCTCTTCAGTTCCTTGGATGAAGTGGGCTACTCTGGGCAAGGTTGGTAGGGTCATGGGAGGGACCCTGCACCCCCAAGGGAGATGCTGGGGCACTCTGAATCTCTTCAGCTGGAGTAGGTGGCTCTGGGTGGGTTTGCTGGAACTACAGATGGGACTCTGTGCCCCCAGGAGAGGTGTATGGGAACTCTGCAGCTTATCAGCTGGAGTGGGCCAATCTAGGCAAGGTCACTGGTGTTGTGGTGGGACCCTGTATCCCCAAGGGAGACACTGGGGTGCTCTGAAGTTCCTCAGCTAAAGTGGGTGACTCTGGGAGGATTCACCAGGGCCTCAGCAGGACTCTGTGCCCCCAGGAGAGGCGCACAGTCTCTCTATAAAGAGAGTATGGCTGCTGGCAGTTGCAGAAGGCCCTAATCAGTTGGTTCCCAGGCTCTGGAAACTGCAAGCATTGGCTCCCTCTGTCTTGGGGGTGGTCTCTGCACTGCACTGAAACTGCCTGTTCCCAGGGGTGCATGGCACTACATGGGCTTGGGTACCAGAGTCACAGTGTGATGAGGGGGCCTTAAGGATGTGTTTATGCCAAGCTAATGCGCCCCAGGGAAAAATGCACTCTGGTGCTCTCTCCAATCCCCAAAAGGCAATGTTTTGCCACAGCCAGGGACTCAGCGGATGTGGGGCTCAGCGTGAGTTCCCTCTCTGGAATAATGCAGTTGAGTGGGCACCAAGCAGCTCCCCACACTGTACTCACAGCCTGCAAGGTCTATGTGTCTCTCTCATATCTTGGATTGCAGGTGTCCATGGTGGGAGTGCGGTCCTTCAGGGACTCTTTTTGCTTACCTTTTCCCCACAGCAAGGAGTCTCTCCTGGATCTTAGCCGATCTTGGTCAGGCACACACTTGTCTTTCTATGCTGCCATTTTGAGTTTCTGAGCCTCAGAGGGTCTTCTTCACTATTTTGCTG